>NC_137867.1:29580749-29603249 GCF_963924005.1 Protomyctophum bolini | reverse complement strand
TTCTTTTACGGATTGTTTTTTTACGCATTTTTCTTTTACGGATTGTTTTTTTACGCATTTTTCTTTTACGAACACACAGATAATATTGGCATGGATCTGAGCCCATAGAAGCGTCTGCTTTGCTGAAGTGTCCTTGAACGAGAGCCTTCCTTTTAGCTCCTGTGGTTCTGTTGTGTAACTTGACCAGTGGAAGGCAAAAACTGAATTCCCTTATAGTCATTCATTCATTAAAGTTAAATGGTGTCTCTAATCGTTTTGTTGGAATCTATGAAGATATACTGTATGTATTTATACTGTGTAACAGTATAACATTTTCTTAACCTATTTTGGACTGCGGACGATTCTAAAAACGCCTTCTAAATACAGTTTTTTCTGAAAAACTTCAAATATTTACAGTATATAGCAGCATCAAAAAAATTACATTTTACACCATCAACAGTCCTATTTGTTTAACTGTAGAAGAAATATTGTCGCTGTCCGGCAGAAACCAGCTAACTCAATTCATTCAATTCAATCATAAATCAATGCTATTGAACTTACTTTATTAAAAAGTGCTTCTGTCAAAACCAGATAACTCCAATGGACCCTCTCCCCTTCTCATGCAAGTATCTGACAATACATAAAGTCACACTAAGAACTTTGATGGTAGTTTTCTTCATCCACACTTCATGACCATAGGTGAGAGTAGGAACGAAGATTGCTCGGTAGACAGAGAGCTTTGCCTTCTGGCTCAACTCTCTTTTCGTCACAACAGTGCGGTACAGCGACTGCAATACCTCCCCTGCCACTCCGATTGGGTTTTCTTCATTTCCTGAAAAAAATATATGAGGTTTCTGCCCGACAGCAGAGATATAAAGTAGGCCTATTATGTATTCCAATGCTGAACATGGAATGAAGTATAGATAACAACTTACCAGTACAGTACAGACTAGAGAATGCTTTCTTTTTGTTCTTTTTATATTTTTTTACCAAGAAACAAATAGCCCCACCTTTCCCTCACCCATTTCCTCCACCTCACGTCACTTCTCTGCAGTCCTTTCAAAAGTGCAACAGCTTTAAAGGCCAACGGAAGCTAAGTGAGGCTGCTTGCGTCTGGGCCCAGTCAGGAGTACACAACACATGTCAACGTCCTCTGCTAACATTCCATTTCAGTCCGTTACCACCCAGGCCAAAGTCACCAGACCGAGACCAGACTGACTGAGCTATTGCTCTCTCTCTCTCTCTCTCTCTCTCTCTCTCTCTCTTTCTCTCCCTCCCTCTCCACTTTCCTTTTTCTCTCTTGCCCCTTTCTTTCTCTTGTTTCCTTGCCCTTCACCATCAAGTTGTCTCATTGCTCATGCTCTGCTGTCTAGCAAGTGCTTGTTATGTTCTTCCTGCGCTAATGGAGGGCATAGTTATGTCAAACACTTTAGAAGATGAACTCTCAAAATGCTTAACTTACAGATAAAAGGGAGCAAAAGATTGGTGCCATTTTAAAATTTGCGTCACAGTCTTTGTTCTAAATCTTTTTAAAGTCTTGTCTGATCTTGTCTGTAGTAATTCACTGGAAGTTAATCAAGGTAATGCAGGTTTACGTGTATATGGATATTACAATTACATCGTTTGGCATTCCATTTTACTGATGTCCTATTATGACAGAGATGACATAGAGACTGAAACTGCTTAGCACCGGGTTTGTTTCCACTACTAAGCTCTCTAAAAAGCGGTCAGTGCAGTGGGGGATCTTGAAAGCAGAGATGGGTGCTTCATCATGAGGGATGGGCCTGACGGAATGCCATCGGGTCTCATGCACACATTGCGGCGTGTAAATCACAGTGCAGGGCACATACACACCGAGAGGACCTGGCACTCCGTGACAGCAAGATGCTGTCTAAAATTACCAGCCCAGGCACACACTATGCAATCAGACGCTTGCAGCCTGCAGACATAATGGGGTCTCCCGACCATAGGGCCACTAAGCCCAAGGGCCCTAAACTGCTGCTGCTCTTATAGATCAGTCATTCTCAACCTTTTAATTTCAAGGATATTAGAAAGCTATGATATGTATTAAGCCACGGACCCCATTTTACATATTTTTCTCTTGGAAGTCAGTGTCAGTGTCATTGTGGTCAATTTAGACCCCATGGTGGTCCCCGGACCGGACATTGAGAAACGGTGTTATAGTAGAGTAGTAGACTACTCCAATCTCTGTTAAATTGCTGTCTTCTATCTGCCCCACCTGCCTTAAAAATATATTTTGACAAACTTAATTAACTCAGCACTTCTGCTCTGCACAATCTTTCTTGCATGTCTCGGCTCTTGCAACCCAGCACTTTGAGGGGCCGCACTCCTCCAATATGCAAATTAGCCACTTTGCCACTGCTTTGAGCACTAGTGGTGGGCATGGCGCGAGGCCTATCATATTGGACTATTTGAATAGTAATATATGCAGAATTCCTCAGTGAACAGCTTATTAATCATGGCAGAGTATTACATACTTTAAAAATGTGTCTAGAGGGGGACTTTAAAGACCACGATAATACAAAGGCCGATGGAGTGACATGCTATCATTAGTGAAGACCATATGCTAGTGCTACTACAGGAGGAAGCTGGAGAAAGAGGTAGGATTTTGGTCACTGAAGCTGTCGTTTGTGATGATAATCTATTCCAGTGCCGTGTGGTGTGTAGTCGTTAAATTCCAAGATTGTGGGTGTGAGTGTATGAGTATGAGCATGGAATACCACCATATTCTCCATTTGTGGCGCCTTTATTCTTGAGCATTAGGAGGTGAAGGTTGAGGTGCAAAGTGTTGACAACAGATGCTGCAAAGAAAGTTATCTTGTCTTCTCACGGCTCTCCTGGGAGGAGCTGAAGTCTGCAGGATGGAAGCAGGTTTCATGATCTATTGTTGGTATGCTTACCATATGGAGGAAGTACTGATCTGTTGTGTATATATGACAGCCATGGACTCACTCCATATATTCTGCGGTTTTCTTCTTTTTGCCAGGTGCTTGAATAGTGGCTGGACTACATTTACTGACGACCGTATTCGTAGTGACGACCGTAGTGGACACTTTTTCATGATTGGCTGCCTCTAGGCATGCCTTGTCTAAGCCAATGGGAGACTTACCCATAAAACCCATAGTCTTAACGGCATAAAAACCCATACTCTGAACAATGCAACGGGAAGCCGTATTGACTGCTGTTGTATGAGAACGCAAGTGAGAAGTGGAATGCGAGTGGCAACAGAAGCTAATGTTATTGCTGCACCTTTTTTATTTACTATTATATTTTTATAATGTATTGTTGCATTAGCACAGTCTCTGCGAAACATGTCCCACTAACATTTCGCTGCTTGTATCTCTCCGAGTTTGATAGTATGATAAAGTATGAGATTAATATAAGCCTAGTGTTTTTTTACCAGCTGCTGTGTAAGCACAGCTGGTCAATGTTCTCTCTGCGGTGCTTTCACACCCTCTTGCTGTAGTTGAGACCTATGTTTCTCATTGGCTGTACTGACAATTTATCGTCCTGATTGGCTGCCTCGTCTCTAGGCAACCACACACTTTTTGCCTCTAGCCGACCCCTCAGCCATGGGATATAAGGCAACAGCTGGTAATTAATTGATGTAATCAATTCTTATTTTTATAAAGATTTGTTGTGTATAAAGACTCGAACACACGATGCGTTGTCAGGCCAGAGCCTATATGTGGCATGTGCCTGGACCACTAGTTCATCCCAGGACTTCAGAATTTGATGGTACTTGCTGTGTTTCATGAAAAGAATAATTAGCGAGAACCTGCAGTAAAATAAGCATGATCACTGTCAACTACAATATACAATATTTTCTCCATAATAAAATTGGTACAGAATCTCTCCCTAGTAGCAGCCACGTATTGTTATTGCCGTCTTGGTGGTTTTGGCACGGCTTATTCCGAATCATGACAAACGGGGATCTTTCCATCCTCCTTTTGAAAATATACATAAGTTCTGACTATTAATCGTTGCATTCCTGTGCAATTCGTCTGAATAATAGGCCTCTGAAGACTCATTGTGGCTTCTGTCTGTCTAATATTCTGGTTGGAAATGAGCAGAGATGGCCTTGATGATGCAACAATCTGCTGCGTCTGGGTGCCGTTCGGTGACAGGGCCCAGGAGAATACGCCATGGAGGAATGAAATCTCTTTCATGCTTTTTTGCACTTTCTCTCTCTCAAGCCCTCCGAGATAAAACCGGGATCTAAGCCAGAGGACCTTTCATGTCCATGTCTTGTGTGCTGTGTGTGTGTGTGTGTGTGTGTGTGTGTGTGTGTGTGTGTGTGTGTGTGTGTGTGTGTGTGTGTGTGACGCTGTTCTTCTGAAACGGCATGGGTGATGAAAAATGACAGCCATGAACTCAAAACACTTACAGAAACTAATTTTCTGAGCTGTGGCAACCTCATCCTGGCTTGATGTGCGTGTGGCGAATCAATTTGATGTTACTGCAGAAATTCCCACAATGTGCTTTTTTTACTCACCTGAACTGTAGATTTCCTGGTGCTTTCTACATGGGTGAAGGTAGCTAGGTGCAAACAACAGCTCATCTACATCTGCTTTTGTTTGAGCTGAGAGAACAGACATACAGGTAGATGGGGTGACCTGTACACATTGCACTTGCAGTCAATGCCAAGCTATTCCAGTAAACCCCCAGACCGGGAATTGCATAATATTAACTCACGGCTCATTCTGTCTGGTTTCATTGTGGACTTGAATTAGGAATGCCCCCCTCGCATGGTTTTGTCTCTTTGGATAAAGCCAAGCACTGACTAATTTTGTTTTGCCATCTGAGTGTATAGAAATGGAGCGGGAAACTGGAACAGGACCAGGCTAATACCCACAAATGAGTCAGAAACACGCACGCACGCACACACACATGCACGCACACACTCACACACACACTCATTTGTGTCCTCCTGAATGACTGAGCCCTTTTAATTCAGCCTGATGTCACAGCAAATTTGTAGCTATAGTTTTTCGTATGATATTGTCAAAATGTGGACTCAAACAATGAGTGACCTTATAAGACTTGAGCACCTTGTCGCCATATGGGGTTCGGAATTCCACTGCAGTGTTCTCTAATCTCCACAACATGGTCGGAATGTTTAAGCTTTTGGGGGGTGGGGGGGAACGCAACTGTAAGGACAACAAATAGAAGCCGTCAAC
The DNA here is from genome assembly GCF_963924005.1 of Protomyctophum bolini. NCBI lineage: Eukaryota > Metazoa > Chordata > Actinopteri > Myctophiformes > Myctophidae > Protomyctophum > Protomyctophum bolini. Next base: position 29,598,069 of record NC_137867.1, on the reverse strand, counting down.
CATGTGAACGATTTTGGCTTCAGCCCACTGTGCGTGTGTGCTGCAGTTCTGCACCCACACACACACCCCACCATCTGCTTGCAGGGGGAGTTGGGAATAGGAATGGGGCGGGGGGGGGGGGGGTTGTTGCTGATTTTGGAAGGCCTTGACCAGAGGAATTCAAGTTCAAGACTTCACTGTCCTAAGTGGGTAATTTGGTGTACAGCAAGGCAAGAGAATGAAATACGTCCTGATGAAGCCCCATAGACGAATGACTCACATATTTGATGAACCCATCCAGAGATTATTTAGTTTGTTTGCCAGATAAGTTCAGTCTGTGATAGCATAAGCTTTGTTTTCCACATCGAGACACTTTGAAATGACAAAAACAAAATGGCCAGTGATTGTTCAATCCCCCCAGCCACATTAATTGATGGTTTTGTTTTGAGCTCTTTCCATTTTCTGTCAGAGACCCTCGGCAGATTTTCTTCATTTGCGTCATGGAGAGTGTCTACTTTGCTGTTCGATCATTTATTGTAATTTGTTACAGTGGCGTGCACAGATAGGCAGAGGGTGCTAGAGCACCCCCTGCCCTTATCCAGCAATGTGCCCTTTTTTTTTTGAAGTAAATTTTATTCAAAGAGTATCACATCATATGCAATTTTCACAGAAAGAGAATACGACTCTTTGTTTTTTTAATTTTCTCCCACAACTCCTTTCCCAGTCCTCCCCACCCACGCACCAGACATACACCCAACACCGCTGAAGTGCCCTTGAGCAAGGCACTGAACCCCCAACTGCTTCAGTGGAGCTGCTTAGTGGCCAACAGTATAAGACTGTGGTTGTACTGGTCAGCTCCGAGGTTTTAATGTGTGTGTCTGTCTGTGTGTTTCTATGTGCAGGGCGTTGCTGAAAATGAGCACTTGTGCTCAGCTACTACCCTGGTTAAATAAAGGAAAAATAAATTAATAATAATAATGTAACGGGTAGCGCAGGTGTTTTAGGGATAAGGCTGGTGTCCCAAGATAGCAACAGGAACACCCCTTGCGCAATGTTAAATACCCCAAATAGTGGGTTTAGGGACAAAAATAGAGCCCTTAGCCTGTGTTTGAGGTGAAGACATGAGTCAAAAAAGAGTCAACCTCATTTCATATTGTGCAATTAGCGTCATCTCTGTAATGAGATATTGTTGTTTGTTTGTCTGGCAAATAGAACCTGGCAGTGATGTTATATTTGGAGGTTTTCCTTTAGGGTGTGGGTCTATTTCTGTTAAGGGTCCCACTCAAGTCAGTTTTTCTCTTAGTTTATACACCCCCACCCATGAAGTAAGGCGTACGGGTAAATATGTCATTGTAAGATAAATGCTCTCCCCTGAATCCATATCATCAAGCATTTCTCTCATAGTGATCAATTCAGACACAGGAATTTTGGCATGGCACATTGTTTCTAATATTGATGATCCAGTAGGAGATGCTTTAATAGGCCTAACATGATTATTACATAATCGCCTGATCGCATTTTATTTGAGATAATTATAATTAATTTGCATAATCGTCAGAATCGTTTCCATTCAGCTGCTGGAAAATTGCTGAAATAGACAATCACAACATGTTTGAAAGTATAAGCCTGTTAAACGGTCATTATTTATTTTGATTATTGGTACCAGCCTAAAATATCTAAAGCCTAAAAGACAAATTAGAATTGTAATTTAGATTTTAATATGTTCCAATGTTCAATGCCAAAAACAACAATTACAATTACATATAGTATATTATAGTCAGTCGCTCTGGATCAGAGCACCAATAGTTACAGTGCTTAAAGTACAGTACATAAACGGAGACCCATAATCGTGTGTGTGTGTGTGTGTGTGTGTGTGTGTGTGTGTGTGTGTGTGTGTGTGTGTGTGTGCGTGTGTGTGTGTGTGTGTGTGTGTGCACACGTGTGCGCATGCGTGCGCGATGTTGCATGCAAGTCTCTCTTCGCATCTTTGCATCCTAATATGGAACAGGCTGTTCCGCACATTCAATACATTCCATGGGTTTATCCTAGGTCTTTCAAATATCATCCATCTTCTTGTTTTAGTCACCGCATCTCTCCTAGGCCAGAAAAAAGAGGGATGTTTTCATCATTTTGAGATATTACTTTGTTCCTTCCTGAAGCCTGTGGTCTAATGGGGGGCTTTGTCCACTGGTATTCAATTCAAGTGTTTTCGGCCCATTTTAGTGGGGCCCCAGTTGGGGTGGACAACAATAATGTTCATATGAAATATTCACCACGAGTAAGGCCTTCCAGTGTGTGGTTGAACTGTTCAACTGGTGTTCAGCAGTGAGATAGAATTCTACTTTCAATTTGAGGAGAAAAAAAACAAGTAAACCAAATGCTTCCAGAGATCTCTAACAAGATTGAGGGGTTTCATTTTCTTATTAGATGGTTGGTGCCTGTCTGCCTTTCTGGCCCGCCTGCTATCTGTCTGCCCTCTCACTGGCATGCAATGTTTATGCTCCTTGTCTCATCTCCCTGCGTCTCGCTCTGAATTTCAGCTTAATAAAATGAGAGTGCAATTTGGAGCTTCGAATTAGAAGTGAAACAATAGATGGTGTACTGGTCTGCTCAAATTGCCATGACAGCGGTGCGTGATTGCGCTGGTATGCCTGCAATGATATGCCAGTCGGAGTGAGTAGGCGGCAGCCTGGATCCAGCCCATAGGCCCGCCCACTCTCTGAGTAGCTTCAGTTCAATCTGATAATCAGGCTAAGTAGGTGATGCTCTTACACTCTGTTTGGTGGCCTTATTTGGAAACCAAAATGCAAGGAACAAATATCTACTGGCATTCAGCAGACAAGCCTCACCTCTGAATCACACAGTGCCCAGGTAATTATAGCCTGATTGATCTACATCTGGCCAGAGTAATTGTTGGGACTGCTGTGAATTTGTGTGTGTGTGTGTGTGTGTGTGTGTGTGTGTGTGTGTGTGTGTGTGTGTGTGTGTGTGTGTGTGTGTGTGTGTGTGTGCGCACGCACGCACGCGTGTGGATGTACTTGTACTGTATGTCAAATTGTGCACTGCAGGTGCTTGGATCAAAGAGGGATTAGCTCTCATATAAAACATCAACTGCACATAGTGAAAATGACTATAAGCTTGATGCTAGCTTAGCATCATCTCAGATTGGTAAAAATTTAAATTGTGTCCAGTGGGGAAGTAGGCTAATAAACACAGTCTAGTGTACAGTATGTGTGTATACCTGCAATATGCATAACATGAAGATACCATGAGTTCCCAGTAGAATAAGGCTAGTCTCTCTGTTCCAAATTCTGCTGTCAAACACAAGCTAGCCCTGATTAAGAAACCGCCTGTGTAGTTGAGCTGCACCAGGCGGCTCCCGACCACTCCAGATTGCCAGCGTGCAAGTCAGAGATCGGAAAAACGCTTACCACATGGCACCACTGAAGAAAAAACTCTTAGATGCAGTCCTCTGTGGAGGGTTTATTTCCTTTTTTAGGGTGCAGTAAGCGCGTCTGCACAATTCTCATTTATGGCAGGATTTTGGAATCTGCAATAAAATGCCTTTCCCGATGCGTTCCCCAATAAAATGCATATTATGTTTTGCCACAGCGTTCCTTACAGCCGATGAATATGTCAATGTGCTGGGGTTTGAAGATCTGTCTTGGAAGGCTACTATACCATGTCTCAGATTCACCTTTGTTGTCCTTTGTATGAAGTTCACATTCCTTCCAAGATATAAAGGAAGAGAGAGAATAGCAGGGCCACAATACCACAGGATGTTAGTGTGCACTTTTGGTCTTTGTGTACAACTGTGCACACCAAAAAAACTCCCTTTCTCTCTCCATCAGTTACTACCCTGTGCTTTCGTAACTTCTGCATTTTTGTGCGAAAAGCAGACTGAAATCTTTTTTTCTTTTCCTTTTTTGCGAAACCTGCTGATCTGCTTATGTTCTTTTTCTGGGCCGTGCGAAAGAGCCCTGTGGTTGTTTCTATTCCATTTTCCCACTGAGGAATTTCCCTTTGACTGTGTGTGACTGCTGTTTCCAGTACCCCTCCTCCTACCTACTGTAGATGATGGAGAAAGGCCTAGTAAGTTTGTGTGTGTGTGTGTGTGTGTGTGTGTGTGTGTGTGTGTGTGTGTGTGTGTGTGTGTGTGTGTGTGTGTGTGTGTGTGTGTGTGTGTGTGTGTGTGTGTGTGTGTGTGTGTGTGTGTGTGTGTGTGTGTGTGTGTGTGTGTGTGTGCGCGCGCGAGTGCGTGTGTTTGTGTTTTTTTGTGTTTTTTTGGGGGGGTGGAGAAAGAAACCTTCTGGCAGTATAGCACTTCTTGTGTTTCTGTTGTTGGGATACAGAATGTGGGTGTTGAAGGCAGAATGAAAAGTGTGGTTGAGGTCTGACTATTAGATTAGAGGTGATCCATTTTTAAGTTACCACTTAATCCCTGTATATACTTTGTTGTACATCAAATAGTGAAAATAGTCGATGTACAAGATCCCAACATTGCGAGTCTTGAGACGTGTTTTGAGCTTGCCTTGTAGAGCTGCTGCTATGTTCATTGAATGTTTGCCTATATTTTCCGAATGTTCCCATATTGTCTGAGAATGTTTTTCACCAAATGTTTGCCTATTATGACATTCCCAAAAAGGGAGTTTCTACTCAATTTGTATGGTGTAAGTAAGGGGTGTGTGTGTGTGTGTGTGTGTGTGTGTGTGTGTGTGTGTGTGTGTGTGTGCGCGCAACTGAAAAATATTTGTGTTCTTGATAATGTATTTTATAAATGTGGACTAAAATAAAGATATTGCGTGTCTCTATATGTGTCTTTTACACATAGGGTGTGTATCAGTTAACAAATGTGGGGACATTATGTGCGTGAATGAGAATTTATGCATGATAACAAGTCATGTGCACGCTGCACAAATCTGGATCCAATCTTATAGTCTAGGAGTGTGTATTGTATGAGTTATTTTTGGCTCCCTGTTAGGTTGCACAGCTCATTGCATTGTGGTAACAGAGTGAAAACACTGCAGCCATGGCACGCACGCACGCACGCCGGCACACACACACACACACACACACACACACACACACACACACACACACACACACACACACACACACACACAGTGCATTACACCCTTTTGCATTAGTTTGGGCTCCTTGGCATGGAAACCTTTGGGAATACCTGGTATTTTAGGCCTAGTCGGGATGAAGCTATTTGATCAGATCAGAGATCAGAGGATTCTTTTTGGTGATCCCTTTGTACGTGTGTTCGACCGTACTCTGTACTGTTTACATTTCTGCCAATAAAGTATTCAATCCATCAATCACAAGCAGCATACGGTTTGAAGTGTTGGAATCTGCAATCTGCAGTGCTACTCACGTTCCCCCCTGACTTCCTTTATGAATGTAGTCTACGTGGGGTGGGGCTGCATACCACAGTGGGCAGACAGCAGGAAAGCAAGGGAGCTCCCGCTCTTCCTTCCCGTCTGTGCAGCGGCGTTGCTCATAATATACGCCAGCGATAAAACAAAGTGCCGTAGCACAGAGAATTCACAGTATACCCAGGGTTGGTTGGTTGTGAATTGTCTATAGCCACCCTGTGCTGATTCTGCCATCACTGGTCACACCTCATTTCCCTATGTGAGTTATCACATCCTCATCCATGACGGTGCTTTCAGTGGGAATACATGTTTCTCTTGTCACATGGTCTTCATCTCAGTAGTATTAGTAAAAGGGGCATTAGAGGATTAGAGTGGGACTATTCCAGGACAATGTTGAAACTCTTCAATCACACTCTAAATATCTTTCTGACATATGTTCATTTATATTATATTATTATACGTATGTTTGTTAAGAGATGATATGGCTTTTCTTTGTATCTCCACCAACATTACCCTCAGCCTCGGTCACCAACCAACCACAAAATGTAGTCACATTTTGGTTAATCAGCAGAGGTTCTCAGTTGAAACCAGCTTAATTTGATTTGGGAGTGTCATCACAACATCAACTGTGAAGACACTCCTCCCTCTACTCTATTCCCAGAATTGTGTTTAATTGGAGAGGCTGAGCACACCCAGAGATCAACAGAACACATGCGTGCGCATACACACAGACACACGCACGCATGCTCGCAACTAATACAAAACACACGCGTGCACGCACACGCGCACAAATACACACACACACACACACACACACACACACACACACACACACACACACACACACACAGAACTCTTGACACACAGAGAGGAGCAGTAAGCCAGAGAATGTGCTGTTGTAGCAGTTACTGCTGCTTGTGGTGCTGGGACTGTCTGCAGGGCTGATGGAGCAGAAATGTATGTACAGTATATACAGTGCCACACTGTAGCTGCGCTCTGACGCGTTGAAGCCGGAATCAGGTATTCAGCTGACACCTGTGATCGCGAGTGAGATTATTCGTTCAGCATTCAGTCCCTTGCTCAAGGACACTTTGTCCGTAAAGTGCGGTGATTTACAATTACAATTTACAATTTAAGCATTTACGCTCTTAATCCAGAGCGATTTGAGATGTGCAATGTGTAATTCAGACTTTTCTGCAACGTTTTTTTTTAATTCATTTAGCTGTTTCGGAGGGCTGGGTCCCTTCCTGATACATGCCTCTTCATCTTTAGCAGCCTCCCTCCCCAATCTCAATGTTATCTCTCCATCCATTGACCCTAGCTGGCTGCTCTGTCGTCAGTGTACAGTGGGGCTGTCATTGCTCCACACTCCCAGCTTAATGCTTATTTTGGGTCAAGAAGATCCTGTTTACTGGATGGGGCTTAATTCTTCAAAAGTCAGCATTTCCTGTGGTACAGAAAGCTTCTGAACAACAGGAAATTGCCCAAGTTCAAGACTTGTGTGTCTCGGAATAACATAATACATCTTTGGATAATGTATAGACAAGCACATGGTTATTATTATTATAAAGGAAAACAAATTGTAATTTATTTTAACTGCTTTTTTTGTGATTTTGGGGGCTTGGCTTGTGTCAGTGCTGAAGCTGTGGATTTTATTAATTGTGAACACAGCAGCATGGAAAATATTTTACTGTTTGTTGTCTACACTACTATACAGTATGTTCATCACCTGCACTTTATTCACTGTATGTGCCTTTATAGCACTAATGGCCGTTTCTATCTTCTTTGTTTTGTGTTATACTTTGGCCCACTTTGCCTGCGTTTCCCCCTGTTTTCACATGTATTGCACTGCCTGGTGCAATCATGCTATTGTCAGTATCCGTCTTGCGTGTGTTATTCAACCATGTGGACCTGCAGCTGTCTGGGGGGGTGGAGGGGTAGCCTGCCATAGTAGGCTTTATATAGCCATATTTCACCCCCAGTCACCACCAATACACACATACAGTACATTCAGGTACCTAAATTAGTATACTGTAATACATACAGTACATATTTGTTCGGTCCAAAATGTTTGTTGTCATGATGATTTGTCACTGGGACTGCGACGCTCTATTGACATTGAGAGAAAAACAATCTAGTGGCGTCTAGGTGAATTAATCTAGCTCATGAGCCGAATGCCATTTGTATCTGCTTAAAAAGCTTAACATCTACACAAAGGTTATCTGCAGACAAACAATAGCCAGCCTGTTTTGAATCCAACCAAACTCTGTTCACCCTTAGCTCCAGTGGCGAACACATAGTCAAGAACATTAGGTTGGATAATGACACCAGCCTTGTTTTCCCTCTCTTTCTCTCCTGATTTTTTATCACTTTTCAACCATCACATATTTGTTCTCCAAAGTACTTTGTCTTGACAGGGGCACTGTGTTATATTCCATGGCAGATGAGATCTCTTTCTCTCCCTCTCCCTCTCCCTCTCCCTCTCCCTCTCCCTCTCCCTCTCCCTCTCCCTCTCCCTCTCCCTCTCCCTCTCTCTCTCTCTCTCTCTGTCTCTCTCTCTGTCTCTCTCTGTCTTGTGGAGCAACGGGGAGTGCGTCGTGTCTGTGTACTGCAGATGACCTGTCTGTACGCTGATCTCTGGTAGCACTTAAAGCAGTGAGCGCTGGCTCAGAGAAGAGGGACTGCAGATAGATAGCAGCGTAGTTATTTGTGATGTGAAGGGAGGCCGTTTGTTTGGTTTGAACACAAGGAGAGGAGAGAAGGGGATCATTTATTTCACAAGCAAGTTTCAGCGAGTTGTCAGGAATGAGAGGATTAGTACGTCTGGCTGTAAGGCAAGCTTTAAAATTAGGATAATTATAAGCTTTTTTGTACAGTCTTGTGTTAACAATAATAGAATACTTTGTAGTGCTGATAATTCTCATCATCTTCATCATAAGAATGAGCATAGCGTATATTTCATAGCAATGCGACAGCTTTTCAGCCAATGCAATAAATGCAGACAATAAATGACGTCATGGATGCGAATTCCAGCGGGCTACTACTACAGATAAATGCATTTTCACTGTGCCGTTGCACTGTTTGTCTGTGTGTGTTGCACTCACACTCACACAGCGGAGCAGAGTAGGACAGGGAGTGGGAGGAGACACGTCCTGTAATATCACATTTCTTTTCATTCGTCTCAGAGAGAATAATAAATAAAGTGACTGGCCCTTTGGCTCTGGGCTCTCTGATAGATTTATCCAGCGACACAAAGGCTCCGTTATAAGATGGTCCATATATTCCTCAGCCTCTGGCTTTATCTCATCGGCCGGTTGAAGGTTAGCAGTAAATCTGGGGGGTCTTCAGTGTGACTGCAAGCCTCTTATGGGGGTCTGGGAGGCCAGGGGAGCCTGGCCGGGCGGGTGTTGTCCTGCACAGTGGTGGAGTTCATCTGAGGCCAGGCGGATGCTGTTACTGTGTAAAGGTCGTGTGTGCGCGTGCTCTCACACACACTGACTCACACAAACAACACTCTGACCTCCAGCCCTTGTCTGTGCATCACACGTGTTTCTTTTATCTCTTGTCCGATATTTGGATAAAAAAATAATAACACATTATTACTGTATAATTGTAGATTGTAGATTTTGTGGAGACATGCGTACTACATGAGACGATAAAATGAGACGTGATAGAACAATGACTTTCACCTTAGTGTGTATTATTGTCAAGTTCAAGCTGCCTTGATGGACCGTATTAGCTGTGTGAGGCTTTATCTATTCTATGTGTACTGTATGTGTCTGTTTGTGTAGCACAGTCAGATGTTCTCCACCTACCGATACAGTATATGTGGGGAACTCTAAATTCAATGTAGGGGCTAAAACTGTGTGGAAACAAAATAGAGATTAAAATAAACTGCATTGCAGAACCAATGCAAAGATTTTAGGGCAGTCCTTAACATTGGATACCGGTATAGGTTTTCAAAGCAGTAGGCATAGGTATGTTTAGCTTAGGTTCTCACCGCTGTTCTACTCTACCCTGCATTTAATTAGAACATTTCATAAGGTCAACTTTGACTCCCTGAGGAAAAAATAGAGTCAACACTGGTATGAAAACTCAGCTCCACTGGTTTGACTCCCTAACTGTTCTGTACTTTATCAAGGGACACTTGTCATTATCATAGTGTGCCCTCAGTCAGTTTGTTGCAGGCAAGCTTGCACAGATAATTGATTTAGATGAAGCAAATACTGTGTCCAGGTAGCTTATTCAGTAGAGTTCTCACATTTGGTCTTCAAGGTCATGGGTCCCATCCCGTGATCCCGGGCACCGCCAGCGTATGAGTAGCACAGCTTGATTGTGGCAAGTTGTAGGCTACTGTACGTGTGTGCTGTGCAGTAAGTATGGGAGCTGATAGGTGACACTCCACCTCAGCAACCCATCTCCCAGGGGGTCCTAGCGCATTGTATTGCATTTTCAGCTGATACCGACAATAAGCCTCTCCGACTTACTCATTTAGGGGTAAGCTCTGAATCTGGAAATCCCACATCACCTCCACTATGTCTGTATATGGGGAACTGAAAAATATGTATCACTCAGAACATATTTAGATTTGGTAATACACAATGAAAGCTCTGTTTCTTATGTAACTGCCCACTTTTGCTGTGTGTGAGTGCGTGCGTGCGTGCGTGCGTGAGTGTGTTTGCATGCATGCATGCATGCATGCGTGTGTGTGTGTGCATGTGTTTGTGTTTGTGTGTGCATCTGTGTGCTGACAGTGAGCACCACGCCCGCCCCCCGGTGTAGCCTCGCAGGAAAGTGGAACATAATGTCCTTGTTGCATCTGTCTGGACCTGACATGGACTGGGCCTCAGGCACTTTAGGATCCATCCACGTACAGTACCTTGCACACCATGTATGCACACATGCTGTCACACCACCACACAGCTACTGCTAATGTGTCTCAGAATCCTTTGCTCTATCTGCTCTCTTTCTCTCTCTCTGTTTCTCTGTCTTTATAGAGGTCGCGCCCACTTGTCCAAACAAACAGGGCTGACCACGAGTGATGACCCCTCCCTAAGGCCCCCCCAGTGTCCTGTTGTTATATTTTACTATCAGGCCTCAGTGAACACTCTCCCCCCCCCCCCCCCTCTCTCTCTCTCTGTTGTTATTGGTTCTCTCACTCTTTCCACCATTTCTCTCTTCTCTCCCCGTCTCCCTCCATTCTCTCGTTCTTTTGTTTGGTTCTATTGTTTTGCCCTGCTTATCTCACCCTCTCTGTTCTCTGCTACTTTAACTCTCCCTACCTCTCTCCTACCCTCCTTGTCTATAACGGTCTCTCTTTCTCTCTAATCACTCCTTTTCTCTCTCACTTATTCCCTGTGTGGTCTGTTTACTTTATATCGGCAGTGAACTGATTTATGACCATCCTGATAGCAAAGGTTGTGTGAGTGACTGATAGGAATTCTATGTAAGATAATTGTACTTACTTTTTAAAACAAATGTGATGAGGTCAGCACATTTGAGCACATTTGGGCAAGTGGCTATGCCCAAGGATTGTTTTTTGTGCAAAACTAATGCTTCATGATTCAGAATCATGAAAACCCCCTAGTTTGACACATCACATGCTACTGAAAGCAGAATGATTTTTAGGTAATATTGCCTTATTGTTCCTTAACAGGTTGTTGATGGTGGCCATATGGATTTGGGGCTTGCCTGCATTTTTGCGAGGTACAGTTTTTTTAACATTCATAGATGATAAATCCACTGAGAAACGGACCTTTGCTCTCCGCGGTCACAGAAGTATCAGATACGACCCCACTACTTGTAGATCGACTTTTGATTAAAGAGCATCTTCCACACTTATTACCGTGTGTGTGTCTACAATGTGCTTGCTACGCGACTAGACAGGAGACCCACGAAGCAGGTCGACTTTCTAGTATATAAATACAATTCAGTTGACTGCTTGAGTGACAGATTGCAGGAATTCTGTGTATGTAGGGGGGGGCATAATTGACACCATATGCGAGAAATTACCCCAGGTTTCAAAACAACCTGGGCAATTAGAATGGGAATATTAGACCTGGCCTGGGAATGCAGTACTGTCAAATGTTATTGTGCTTTTCCATCTGTCGCTTGCTAGCCCGGGGAAAACATGGAAAACATGCTTTACTTTAAAGGACAACTTTAGTTTTTTTCAACCAAGGTTCATGTTTTAGGTTGTTATTAGAGAAAGTAAAAGATGAGTGTTACATCTTTTTCATTTGCTGCTTTCTTTCGTTTTAGGGATTTTAGCTGGTTTAACAGGGGGGCGGGGGCATTCGAACATGGGGCTAAATATGTATTTTTTACTAAATTTTATAGCGATTTATTTTTTAAATATTTACTAAAGTCCTACTAGACCCCAAGAAATTATATTTGACCACAAAAGATCACGGGATTTACTGAATGTGACAAACTGGCATATTGAGCCTATGACACAGTGTGGCTTCCCCCCCAGTAGGCTACCTTCACATTCAGTAGATCCTGTGATCTTTTGTGGCCAGATGTAATTTATTGGGGTCTAGTAGGACTATAGTAAATAATTTTTAAAAAATCGCCATAATATTTTGTAAATAAAGATGCATTTAGCCCCATGTTTGAATGCCCATGTTTAGCTAAAATCGCTAAAACAAAAGAAAGCAGCAAATGAAAAAAAAATGAACACTCATCTTTTACTTTCTCTAATAACAACCTAAAACATGACCCTTGGTTGAAAAAAACTGAAGTTGTCCTTTAAGTAATCAGGCTCATCAGCTGCAGTGATTTTCCCAGTAGCAACCTTTTAGTTAATCTACTTTTCCATTACCTCAATTTCTGCGTGTTTGCTTCACATGACTTATCTTTCTGACCCTTTGAGACTTTGAGACTTTAATTCTATTTAATCTAGCATTATCCATGTGGCAAGTGGGCCATGTAGCCTACATATAGGACCCAGGCCCATACAGATTGACTCTGGGCCCACCCATAATGACAGCTTGCTAAAACCTATATGAGATCCATGCAAACTTTATATTCCACTCAGCGTCGCGTTCTGTCCTAGACATGGCAGCTGCACCTGATTGTGGCCACTAGACTATTGCTTTTAATAAAATGTCTATCGTGTTCTATGTGTTTGAAATGTGTCCCAGAAGCAGCAAGTGGTTCATTTTTTCCATGTGCCGCTCATGGAAAGTAGCCAAATGTACAGTGAAACTGTCATATTGACATCAGCCACCGGTGGTCGTTAATTCAGGCCCACCCAGATGTTTCCAGACCCAGTGATTAGACATGGTGTGTTTCCACCACTGTTACATAACTACATAAACCATTCATAGTATTTAGTGTTGTTAAGCTCTCTACACTATTAACCCATTTAAACCTGGTAAAATAATGTCCATTGAGCGTATTGTAATTGTAATTGTATTGACTATATATGATGTTATAAATAGTCTTGTTATTAGGAATTTCTATATTTTCCATATAAGTGTGCAAATTGTATGCACATGTACATACTGTACAATACAGGAATATTTTCCGGGTGTATTATACAGATCAGTGTCGAGAAACAGAAAAGTCGTTTCTGAGACACAACACATAACTGTGTCCCTCATTGAAAAAGAGGGAGAATATGAGTTTTTCCAGAGAAAAACTAATATTCGGCAAGCAACACAGTCATACACTTAAGTGTACATGTATTAGGCATAAGTCACAAGCCAGCTTTGAAACCATGATGCAGACCCACACACACACAGACCTATTAGGTCTGTGCCTATGAGATAAACTGTAGGGACCATGGTGATCCGACCCCAGCCGTAGCTGTTTTTTAACAGCCTTTCAGGGTCAGATAAAACTTCTGGGGAGTGAGTATCAACAATAACCCCCCCCCTGAGCTCCAGGCATCTCTGTACAGATGGTCAGCGAGATGGTCAGCGAGACCCCCATAAATGCTCACGCATTTATGGGGGTCTCGCTGTTCCATGAGTCCTACACATGAAGGTCCTGTCTAATTGAGCAGTGGTTCTCAAAGAGGAGTCCAACCCCAGGGGTCCTTGAAGGGGTTCCAGGGGGACCCCAGCAAAATGAACCCAATCAGTTTAACCACTTTTAATCCTGAGATTAGAGTAGATCTGCTATTTATTTTTCATATCTTTTGAAACATTTAGAGAAAAATTCAGAATTGTGGTTCCTCGGCAAAATAAATATTTTATGTCAAACCTATTTGACATAAAACATTGATGTACACAGACAGGAGCAGGCCGTGGTTGATGGGAGATGGGTGTAGGGCTTCTGGGAAGAGGTGTGTAGAGGCAGGCTGCAGGGAAGGCCTCTGTCTGAAACCAGGATGCCATGCGTGAAGAAAAGGAGAAAAGGAGAGAAGCTTAGATTTTGGCTGAGGATCAGTCACTGTGGAAGTGGCAGATTAAGGCCCAGCTGCATCGTCATGGCTTTGGCCCCTTTTTCACTCCCCCCCCCAAACGATTTGCAATTATTGTGTGTGTGTGTGTGTGTGTGTGTGTGTGTGTGTGTGCGTGTGTGTGTGTGCGTGTGTGTGTGTGCGTGTGTGCCTGTGTGCCTGTGTGTGTGTGTGTGTGTGTGTGTGTGTGTGTGTGTGTATGTGTGTGTGTGTGTGTGCGCGTGCGAGTAAGTGCGTGTGAATAAGTCCATGTGACTAAGTGCGTGTGAGTAAGTGCGTGTGAGTAAGTGCATGTGAGTAAGTGCGTGTGAGTAAGTGAGTGTGAGTAAATGAGTGAGTGAGACTGTTGACCATTGTCCTCTACAAACACACCCATACAGAAATTCAACAAACCCTGCATATTACAGTACACAAACGGCAGGCAGGCAGGCACGCACCCACGCACGCGCGCGCACGCCGCACACACACACACACACACACACACCTTAATATCTATCGTAGACTCTCTGAAATTGGACTGGGACCACTGCCCTGTCTGTAACTGAGATGAGCCCTAGCCGTCTGCCCTGGGCTGGCGAGCCAAGCCTCGGCCTGTCTCCCTCCCCCCTCTAACCCAGAGAGAGTGTGCTGTGTTGGGCCTCTGCCATGCATTGTCAGCCTCTCTGGTTCCCTTTTCCTGCTGTTGACTTCCTAACGGTCCATCCCACAAACAAGGCCCATTTTGGCTGGAATGCAGTTCACAGCTGTTTTTATAAAGGCAGTCAGTTTAATGCGTTATGCTCTCAATAGGCTGCGGCTGATACCCTATTCAGTGTTTTTACCTAGCTGCGTCGTATATTGGTGGGACTGCGTTGATGCACAACATTTTGGATTTTGCCCAAGCTTATGCAGAGTATACTGTAAGGTTCAGAGTTAAAGCTTCAATCCATAACTTTCATCTCCTACCTGGGATTTGCGACGTGTTATTAGCTTATAATAGATCGGTTATTTTAGACTAATCTTTAATCACATCACAGTTTTTTCCAAATTGATTTGAATTGATGTACTGTAGCACTTTTTGACAACCTATATCGGTCACTGGGCTAGGGCTCTCCAAAATTGGGAGCATCATTGGACCCAACAATCTGTCATCTGTCGGGCTCTCTGTCTAGTCTGCTCCATCTTGTTTTTTCTCTCCCATCTCTAACTTCATCATGTGACGGTTTGTGGTGGAGGGTTGCGGAGAGGGCAGCCGGTACAACAGAGGGGGCTGATGGGAAATTGTACAAGCCAAGGTTAGCTGAGCGGTCTTCAGTGGAGGATTAATTGTGTAAGAGCCATGTAATGATTGCTGGCACGTCTCCTGAAATCCTGTTACCCACAGGGCACTGGGGCGGGGATGACATGGAGCAAGGTAGTGTTTCTGTGTTTGTTTTGATCTGTGCGTGTGTGTGTTGGAGTTCCTATGGAGCCAAGGTTACACTGATCACACTAGTAGCGTACATCTCCAGCCTGCTGACAATCAAATGAGCTCTGCTGTCTCATTCTGTTAGAATCAGTGTTCAGTTTCCTCCTCGCTGCAGCTGAGGGTTAGGGTTACGATGAAGTCAGATTTATAGGTAAAACGTTGTCGTGTACTGAAAATAGCAGATATTCAAGCTCGCAATGCATCACAAGCTTGTAGATGTATAAACAGCTGTTGTCTTCAGTTGTCTTCATTTTTGGCTGTGATAATACACTACGAGTAAGACGCGCAAATGCGGGAAGCGAACGCAGCTCGTACATATTTGGGTTTTGGACGTATAGCTC
Source organism: Protomyctophum bolini (assembly GCF_963924005.1). Classification (NCBI taxonomy): domain Eukaryota; kingdom Metazoa; phylum Chordata; class Actinopteri; order Myctophiformes; family Myctophidae; genus Protomyctophum; species Protomyctophum bolini. The sequence continues at coordinate 29,582,511 of NC_137867.1, read as the reverse complement.
CATATATGGGCACAAAAGGGGCCAGGTCCACAACAAACAAATCACTGGCCCCTTTTGTGCCCATATATGGAGCTGAGTGGACCTGGCCCCTTTTGTGCCCATATATGGAGCTGAGTGATTGCTGATGCAACACACTCCATATTTGGATAGCGGGACAGACAGACACACAGACACACAGACAGACACACAGACAGACAGACATGATCTGCTAGGTCTCGTAAGTGCTCACTGCGTTCGCAATAAGACTGAGGGTGACTCATTTATTGTGTCACCCTCACAGGGTGTTGTTTGACTCTCTTTCAGATTGTTTGTCACCCTCACAGGGTGTTGTTTGGCATTCTTTTCTTTGAAAACAAGCACAGTCAGACCATCCTCACTTTCCGTTCTGCTCAGTCAACTTGGGCAGTGTTTTCTTCTGTTGCTGTTCTCTAAGTTAATGGACTTTGACACTGAGGATCAATGCCTGTCTGTTGTTACTGATGTAGGGACCATTCACTGGTAATTAATGGCATTATTTATGCCACTTTTTAAACACGGTTTACAAAAACATGAGTTGCAATAAAAAAGTATAACCCCAAGGATGTGCACGGCAAAATGCATGAAATAATTCTACAGTACTAATACACAGTGAAATACTTAGCTGTTGTTATAACTATATATAGCACTGCTACATCTACTACTCTAACATGCCAGACGCTGTTCGATATGTGTGCCACCTTGCACTAGTAGACAGACATATCTAGATCAGGTAGAATTCCATATTCAAGAGATCATCCTTCTAAACATTTGGTTGTTAGGAACTTGGCGTTCATGGTGACAGCAAAAAAGCACCGTAAAATCCTCATTGTTAAATATTGAGTGTGTGCAAACAGAACTAAATCCATTTGTACACCCTCAGAGTTCAATTAACATTCAGGATTTTACAATGTGAATTACTTAAATTACATGATATTCCAGGCAGAACTATAGATGGAACAGTTTATTTGTGTAAATGGATATATACAGATTGTTCAGCATTCACATGGTAGCCATTTTGCTCTCACATCACAAAAATAGGTGACCTAGCAGATCTGCTATTTTTGCTGAATGTTCACCCCAGAATATGGACACTATAGGGCTTAAGTGGTAAAAGAAAATCACACCTGTGTGAAGTGAGGGGCGCTCTTATCATTATACATCATCTCATGAACAACTGAATTTATGTGATTGGTAAGCCGATTTGCTCGTTTACATATGACGTCAATTTTCCCTTCATTGTCAATGGCATTTAATGTTTATGTTGGCACAAATTTACGTCATATTTGGTGACGTATATTGAGATGTGTGGGGACAAAAGCTGTATATAGGAGGGGCTAGCGCCCCTCAAAAAGAAAATATCAATATTAGGGATGCTTCATGGGTTCAACTGGTTAACTTCCAAACTCTAATTTCCCTTTTCACTGTTTGCTTATCTCCCCTATACCTCACCACCCCCTCCACCTCCAACAGCCTGGCTTCTATTCCCCAAAACCAAGCCAGCCGGTAGGCTCTCAGCCTGGCCTTGGCTCATCCATATCTCCTCCTCGTGGTGAGACAGCTCTGAGCTGAGCTTATTGAGCCTGGTGATGAATGACTGCAGATTGATGGGCGATAGAGCACTGCCACTAATTGACACTGCCGTATCACTCCATCTCCTGCCTCCTTTGTCCTCCTCCCCTCCCTCCCCCGCTCCCTTCCTGTGTTTCTTAGCACTCTCATCCATTACAGTCTGGTTCAGGCTCTC
>NC_137867.1:29515749-29578249 GCF_963924005.1 Protomyctophum bolini | reverse complement strand
AGAAGGTATACTGTATACACTATACACTTAACTTAACTTAACTTAGATGTTGGAGGATGGTGGAATTGTGGCCACATGAAAAGTGTGGACTTCTGACTTTGGACTGATCAGCAAGTCTCAGTTGAGAATGAGATCACTGAGGATGGTGTGCAAGCTAGGCTTTGAAGCTGAGCCGGCCAATCAATTGAGAGCTGAATACCCACTTGTTACCCATCTTCAAAGACATTGCGCAAACAGACGATTTTTATCTTGCTCCATCCTGGTGTGCACTGTGCAGTCAGGTATGGCATATAAGTAGTACCACTTTCTACCATCCTGGTGTGCAGTCAGGTATGGCATATACCATATAGAGGGAGGGCGTACCACTTTCTCACTATTTCCTCTCACAACCTGGGTCACTTAATGCTTTCTCTCTCTGTGTCTCTGAGTCCAGAAATGGAAGAAAAGCAAAGACGTTTGTTCATGCTTAGCCTATAAGAACATGTTTAAAAAGAAAGACAAATATTTATTTATTCATTAATGAATTAATCATACTTTAAATAAAGTGATCTAGGATCATTTGTCTGCTCTAGTGGGATTTGATCCCAGACCAGGAAGTGGTACATTTGGGTCTAAAGAGGTATGGGGGGACAGGGCCTTCTATGTCTTTGCCCCCAACCTCTGGAATGAACTCCCCCAATCATCTCAGAGTTGCCCCCTCCCTCCTCTCCTTCAAAACCTCACTCAAAACCCACCTCTTCAAGATAGCCTTCCCCAGCTGAGGTCTGGTTAAGAATAAGATGTCCCTTGTTTAGCCTTTCATATTTTTAAGCTAGCACTGACATTTTACTTTTTGTTTTTATTTCGTTTCTTGAATTAAAGTTTTCCTACTGTTTTATGTAAAGCGCTTTGGGTACTTAGAAAAGCACTATATAAATCTGAGCTATTAATATTATTATTATTATTATTCACCACTACAGTGCTTCATCCCAAGTCTTTACTCTATTACTGTAGCTTTGCTGTTTCTGGATGTGTTAATTGGCTCATTCTCTGCAACTATTTTCCTCTCCTTTCCTCTGCTTTCTCTCCTTTTCTCCGCCGTATTACCTATCTTCTCTCACCCTCCACATTACTCCTCCTGACTTCATGTCCTTCTCTTTCCTTGGGATTGTTTTTATGCTTATCAATGATTGCCTCAAATGCCTTCCTTCCCCTCTCTCTCACGAGGGTTGTGATTTTGTCACACTGACTCAGACTAGCATGTGAGAGCTACTGTATGTGAGGGAGTTCTTTCACGAGCCAATGACCTCACACAATTTCCTTCTCACAACCTCAATCAATGAGGATCTAATGCACCGGAAGTGTGTTTTTCTCATGCTTAGGGTGAGGTGGGACATGAGCAAAACCTCCTTTAAAGGACCATACCTCCATCAATACATGTTTATTCAGATAATACATGTTGTCTATTAATGGCTTTTTTATTTTATTTTTTTGTTTACATGTTCTCCATAGTCATTAAAACGTTATTGAAAATCATTGCACAGTTAAGTCATGGCCATTTGAAACTTGTTTGTAAATTCATCTTTTCTCCGCTATTTTGAGCATGCATGCGTTGGAACAAACAAAAAGGAATCTAGTTTAGTCTGGATTACCTGTCTCAAGCAAGTTTACAAAATCCACGGTAAAACAACCCGAATACACAGAAAGACGACAGCACAGACACATTAAATCACATTGAGTAAAATGATCAAATCTGATAAAAACATAAGTTTAAAGTGCAAAGTGAAATAAAATACATACCTGCTTGAGGAATTAAATAATTCCAGTAGAATGGTCCTTTAAAAGTTCACTTTTTATCCTTACCTGATAAATCCTTTAAAATCAAGGTCTTCTGGATTAAATATTAACCAAGTATCGCCCTGAAGGATTTATTGACCCAATTCATGTCTCAAGGGATCTGCTCGAGCACAGTTTCCCAAACATAAACAGTTTTATCAGCTGGCAATTTTGTGCTATTTTGAGTAATGTTTGAGCATATTGAGGACTTGCTCTCACCAGTGATACATGATTAATTGGGGTGTATCAGACCCGTTGAAACAAGTTCCAAATTAACTGTACGCTGGTGTTGGCAATAAATTATAGAATATTATCAATATTATATGAATGTTCGTTTTCATTAACTCTCAGTTGCCCGTGGGTGAATATGATGCTGGCAACAGCATCATATTTTGTGCTAAAACATGCTAAAACACATAAAGCCATGTTTTTTGGAATAAAGCACCCACCAAATTACTCTGCCACTTACCCTGTTGTTGGTTGGCTTGGGTTCATGGCGCTTACTCCATCATTGTACGTCACTAGATCTCCTTAATGCCTCAAATGTGCTCAAAGAGCAATAATGTATTTATCACACGATATAAAACATACTAAACCCCATTCACTCTCTGTCCTCTCCTCAATTCAGGAGCAGAGTCCCAGTAACGCCACGTCCCTGGCCATGATGCAGGAGCCCCAGGACATGGTGGAGGAGACGGTTACCATCGAGGAGGACCCTGGAACCCCCACATCCCACGTCTCTGTGGTTACCTCCGATGATGGCACCACGCGGCGCACAGAGACCAAGGTAGCACACACACACACACACACACACACACACACACGCACACACACACGCACACGCGCACACGCACGCACACGCACACGCACACACACACACACACACACACACACACACACACACACTGAGTACACATGGATGGATAGACTTTACAGTTAAAGATTACATATTTACCGTATATGTTCCAAGGGCATGGGTCTATCTACAGTCGTGCAGAGCTTGGTCACATGTCAACATGAATCATTCCTTGTCGTGACAATGACACAATGTCTCCCACCGCTGGGGTCTGTAAAGTTCAAGTTGTTTATCTTATCTTAAACTGGAGCAGGCACAGGGGAGCGTTTGTCCTGAGGTGTAATGAATAGATGCTACACATGTAAGAGGGGAGGGATGAAGGTAGATTAGCATGCATACCACTACATGGGAAATAAATTATTTCCCATGTAGTGGTATGCATGCTAATCTACCTATAATATTATTATCCGGGCACAATTGTACAGTACCTTCAATGTACGGTATCATGGAATTTGTACTATGCTATTTCTCTTGTGCATAAATATTTACAAAAGTAGCTGGTGCCTTTAACGCACTGCAAAAGATAGTAAGAATTAATAACTTTGTGACGCCAGCACAAGCCAAATTACTATATAATAGACATATATACTGTGTAATATACTGTATGACTGTATCATCCCAACGCCAACTTTTGCCTTCAGTCATACCTGCACATTTGTATTTGTTTTTCCAGCCCAAGATCTGATTCCTTTTATAAGTCCCCTTTTAAACCATCTAAATGATAAATAAATAAATTAATTAATTACAATTGTCTGTGGATACCGGTAACTGCCTCCAAACTGCACGATGCCACCCCCTCGCGGCCGAGCTACACCGAGCGTGTTTGTCTTATATAATTCTATGTGTATCCATAGTATTCTCATGATGTTCTGTCCTTCAAAATGACACGACAAATTTCCACCCACCATCTATCCGACCGTGACTACAGATCCTGTAGCCTGCAGGGACTGCGACTACAGATCCTATAGCCTGCAGGGACTGCTGATTGTATAGCCTGTGGCTAAAATGCTAAAGAACAGCTTAAATTTGGAAAAATAAAAGATTAGCTTCCCTACTCCCTGCATATCCCAATAGTCAATGCCCATGTGCGATTTCAGATCAATTGGCCAACCCACTGTCGGAGAACAGTTTTGTTCATTTAATAGTATAGGATAACCTGGTATTTATTTACAATCACCAAGATGTCTGTGATGGAATACTATGAATAGTGTTATTATGGGGTGGTGCCTTCCTACTTTGTGCGGGTTGTTTTTTTTGACCCGCACTCTGCTTCTGTCTGTTGTTTGTTTCTCTGTAAGGGTGTACCATCTAATGTGAAGGTGAGTGGGTTTTGTTTCATATTGACTTTGCTTTCGCTCCACTCACCTGCACCACCATTGTGCGTGCCTGCGTGTGTATGTGTGTGCCCAATCTGCCCATTCCCATTGGTGGGCAAGCCACGCAGACTATGCAGTCACCTATGCAGCATCCCAGCTAATGCACTAATAAGCTGGACCACTGGTTCTCAACTTCAGTCCTGGGGACCCAGAGCACTGATGGTTTTCATTCTAGGCTTGTGATTAGGGTCTAGTTCAGACAAGAAAGTCACTAAATGCCTGGTGGGGCACTCATGGTGAATATCACTACTGTAGAAACCTTGTAGAACTAGGAGAGGAAAACTAGCAGCAGAAGTTGAGAACCACAGATTATTTTCTATCAAATAAAACTGTACTGCACAGCGCTTGCTGCTTCCACCGTTTGGGATGAGCTCTGGTTGCTATCTTTCACATACACATACTTGCTTTAAAACCAACTTTAATCGACACTCTTAATTTCTTTCTCTCTGACTCCACTCCCTCTTTTCTTCCTCCTGATCAGATCATCTCTTTGTTTAGTCTCCCAGAAATATTTACCAGTAGACGGTTTCACCAGTAGGTATTGAAGTACAGCTACTGTAGCTATTCACAGTATTCTGTGTTCGGCCAGCCCTTGCATTTCTCTGAAACGCTTAGTAGTCAAGATAAAATAAACTTTAGCAACCAGATTTATCACAAAATCTCCAAAAATGGCAAATCTACAAGCTCACAACGTCACGTGCTGCTCATTGGCACGCACAAAAACACAAAGACCACAAAGACCACACACAAAGGTCGACCACATACTGTACGTGCACTATTATTATTATGCAGCCCCGAGCTCACGAATGCGGACATGCACATACCGGTATACAGTACATCAATACGTATACACAAAGGGTATTGAACACACACTCATATACTGTGCACACTGTTGCTAGTATGTGTGCTCGTTTTTCTGGCCATGCAGACACTGGCTCACACAGGCACAAACAATATTATGCAAGCTCACACACAGACGCGTGGACAATGTTATACACTCACATACTCAGGTAGGCATGCATACAGAGAGATACGCTGACACATACACAGAAACGGCTCTCTAAAGCCTGGTCCATGCTTCCCTGCGCACCTGCTTTCACAAGCGTCATCCAAGTCACGGGCGCTTGCAGAGGGGTTTGCGAGCCTGGCCGTACACGGGTCATAAAACTCATTCAAGTGGCCATGGCTTGGCAATGAAACAAAAGATGAGCATTGTGGTCATGTTCAGTTGTCTTTTTTTTTTGATGCAAATGAAGATGAATGAAGGAAATGTATTATACGTAACTGAGTGAACGGAACACTTCTGTTTCATATAATTCAGCCAGCAGCTGTCCTTGAACTTAAAATAACAATTTTGTTGGTCTTTTCAGGATGCCTCCCTAATCTATTTTACACCACCACACTGGTGACAGAAAATGCTCATCAGACAGGCACATGTATGTCGCACATTGCAGGGCTGCATATTTCATCCGCGACATCACGCTTAACCATGAACTGGTTGTTCTGGCCGGGAGCTAGAGGAGAGGAAAGGACACTCCTTATAAGGGCCTGATGTCCTCTATGGGAGGAGACAGGCCAAGCTGGGTTCTGGAAATCATTTGAAGAAGAGGAGACGATTAATGTTGAGCAATGATCTTCTGACAGCCATCTTCTAATTAGTGGCAGAGCAGCCTGAGGGTGTACATGTACAATACAGTACAGTATAGGGACACACGTCTTTTTTGTCTGTCAGTGTCACACACGCACAGCCAGGCACGCACACACGCACGCACACGCGCACACACACACACACACACACACACACACACACACACACACACACACACACAGACACACACATGCGCACGCACACGTCACGCACATGCACACGCACATGCACACACTGCCAAGTGCCTTAGCCTAATGGCTTTTCGTCCTTGTCTTTGTTTCTAGTTTCTGATGTATTTCTACTGTACATGTAAATACCCCTCTGCTCTCACTTTGACTCTTCATCCTGTTCCTTGTTTTCCACTCTCTTCAGTGTGATTCAATACCAACCACCCTTCCTTTCACGCGCTTCTACTCTATCTCCAAGTTGGCTTATGTACGTAGCATTCATCTGCTCCTTTCAACACAAGCCTTTCCATATACTGCACATGTAACAGTGATACATGTATTTCCTTGATGGGAATCCTGCTTTCAACTACCAACATTTTTATACAGCTAAAATCTACTTTCTGATCTCTAGATCTCTAATGTGGTAGTAAACACATTTCATTTCATTCATCTGTTGATCTTTAACTCAGTTGGAAAACGGATGTTAGGGAAATGCAGTCTCAACAACTATAACTGTGTGTGTGTGTGTGTGTGTGTGTGTGTGTGTGTGTGTGTGTGTGTGTGTGTGTGTGTGTGTGTGTGTGTGTGTGTGCGCGCGCGCGCGCACACATGTGTGAGTTGAAACATTGAAACTAAATGTTTTAGCGACAGTTGGAATTGAGAATGGATGGTCTATCACTCTATATAATAATAGTTATCCAGCCCTTTGAATGAAAGTAATCTGGCCTTGGCTGAAACCATGCCGTGTGTGTTGATGTCTGTATGGGTGTACAGTTAAATACTCAATGTCCAATTAACTCTGAGAGTATAAATATGGGCTGGTTAATTTGGGTAACTAAATTGTTCCACTCTCGGTTAAATTAACAACACTCAGGATTTTACTGTGTTTTATTCTTTGTGCCAATGAGCAGGCCAGGGCCTCCACATCCTCTCTCCCATCCCCATCCTGTTTAACTTCTCCTTGGCTTTTCTCCAGCACTCCCGCTGTGTGTCTGGCAGCCGCTGGACCAGTAATACACCAGTGTTCCACTACTGCTCCATAGACTTGAGTTAATGAGAGTTAAGTTAGACCACACAAACAAATCAAAAATATCCACCACACCCTGCATCACGCTCGACCGGGAGTGGTTTCCGGGTTAATACTTAATGTTTCAGCAACATGCTGAACAGTAGCTGTTTCAAGGTTTTCCTTTATCTCTTTTAAACTGTCGTTGATGGCTAGAAGTGAGTGATTTAGACTACTACTGTTATCTCTGCTACTGTTGCCCGCATCAGTGATTTTCTTTCTTTCCAGACCATATTTTTATGGCTTCCTTTAGAGTCTTTTAGTTGGTTTAATTGGAATTGGAATTGGAATTAGATGTATTTTATATCCACGTCAGAAGTTTCTCTTCTTGGCAGTATAGCGCTTCTTCACTTTTTTTTAACCGTGCACCCGGTTGACTGTTGTTTGACACGTGCTTGCATTTAATTTGCAGAAGAATGAGAGAGAAAATAATGTCTCATGGTAGTTATGCTCTAGTTGCTTTATTATTACAGAACTACTATAGTACCTGAGCACCTGAGTACAGTACATGATTCACATCCACCGATCCCAGTAATAACAATAAAGTAAATTGTATGCCACCTTTCATAATACACATTTCAACTCATACAAGCACCACAGCATTTTGAATGGATACAAATGGAAAAGGCGATAGACAATGGAATATTGCTTATAAAAACAAAGTTTGATTTGTCTAGTAAAAGGTGTATGTTGATAATCAGTTAAGCCAGCTGATTCAGTATATACTGTAGGAATTTATATACCATCTGATGCAAGTACAGTACCGTTATCCCTGCTCACTTCTACTGATTGCTGTGCCAACCCAATCCACCCTTTTATCCAACCCCAGGTGACTAAAGTGGTCAAAACCATCATCCAACGAACCTACCACCCAGTGACGGTGACTGAGACCCTGACTGTGTCTGAATCCAGGCCGCCCACACGGACCCCCACCCCATCTGAGACAGACCCAGTAAACAGTGCTGTGCTACCGTGTGCATTTTGCTGTGATCCCCCCCCCCCCTTTTTTTCCCTTCCTCTGAAAGGGATAGTTCAACTTTTTCTTGAGTATTGATTGCAGTTTCTTAGACATTTTTGGACTTGTAAGTCTCGACTTACTTTGCCATCAAATGTTGGTAGTTGCCATTTCAGTTTGTGATGATGAACTCAAAGAAATTTTAGTCCAAAGAGAATAAAACATGGATGTCACCCTTTCTGGTGCTAGTGATGTCTCCTAGTTTCTATAAAATAAAAAATAAAATACCAAGGGGAGTAAAACCAGAATAGTTTCGGCTTAACTGTTCCACCGTAAAATAAAAAATAAAAAAACAGAACTATCCCTTTACTGTATCTATGTTTTCCCTTTCCCTACTTACCCCTATCTATAAAAGTGAATGCCGCAGAGATCGTAAAAACTCTGTAAGAGAGTGTGACGCTTTTAACAGTTTCATAAACAGTTTGAGCCTGCTTGTTATGTGCACACCTTTCAGAAGGACTGCTGGTTTACACACACACACACACACACACACACACACACACACACACACACACAGCACAGTACACACACCTTACAATATACAGTAACAGTATGCACACATACATATCACACACCAACTAAATGCACTCTCAAACAAATACCATAGCCTATGTGCGTTCTCCAACATTTAACAAGTCTCTTTTAGCTCTGTGCGTGTTTACTATGCTCCAGCATCTCATTTCACAGAGGCTTCTGAAGCCTCTCTCATCTCCCGTTTTAGTGAGTTGTGAACTTCAGCAAAGATCAAAGTTTGTTTGAAACCTGTGTGATGGTTCCCTCCGCAACCCCTGCCAGGCTCCCAAGGAGCAATGTTAGTGTAAGGGGTGGATCCATGTGAAGGCCTGGGAGGCCATGTCTGTGTTCATATCTTCTCTGTTATGACAGGTAGGTTCCATACAGTACAGAGGAGGATAGAGCTGGATGGAGGAGAATAGAAGCAAGCAGGACAGGATAGAATACGATGGACCTTATTATGAGTCACACTCGTATGGCGGTGTCACGTGCTGTAAATAGCTGTGTTTGAGCAATGTTTAAGCAATCACAATCATCCTTCCATAAATTGACTGAATAGGGGAGACAATGAGTTTCATCCTGGCATTTGTCAAGGCACCAAGGCAGAACTGCCAGTCAAAGCGAAGACTGGCCAATAAGAGCGCGTCCTCACCGGACAGGCTTGCAGAGACTCTTGTGTAATGAAGCCAAAGACGTTGCCTGCCATATTATTTTGGACATTTTTGTGTCCAAAGTGGCCACTGATAACACATAACTACGTAGTGCTGTTTTAAATACAGTAGTACCTTTTATGTGATGCCAACATATGAGTATATTGTATGGTAGTCATGCACGTGCTCGCACACATACAAAAGCATGATCGTAAGAATGCAGCTTAAAAAGTGATTTAATGTGAATGCACTGATTTCACAGACTGAGCTCCTGAGGCAGGGGGGGGGGTGGCTGCTCTCCCGCTAACCCCGTGGTTACTATGGCAGCTGAAATGCTACCATAGTAACCTGTACTCTGAAATGGGTAGCGGATCTGTGGCTTTACCATGTTGACTAAAATGAATGGCGCCCTATTTCCTCTTGTGTTCTTGCCTGTTAGCGTGTTCTTTTTAAGGGCCCATATGTGGCCCACGCTTCATCTCTTTCACTAAGTTCAGAAGCCGACAAAGGGGCTCTTTATTTTTAACATGAAGGGGATGATCATTATAATGCCATTGAAAGCATTTGCGTAGGATTTGTGTGAGCACCATGTGGAGGCAGGGAGAAAGAGTGTTAAAAACAAATGTGTTATACAGTAATTACTGTACTCACAAAGTGAAAATTAGCTTCAGTGTTCCTAAAATGATTTTTTTTTGTTTAGATTTTATGTATCAAGTTCACAGGGAAGGTGAAGCTAAAAGGAAAGAGAGTGAAAATATCTCTTTGTTTTTTCTAACCTAATGAGCATGCATGCACCAGAATTAAAGAACCCATAAATTAAATTCTGTTTTCTCAAAGGGCGGACAATCTTACATACAGTAGCTTCCCTCATATATTTATTTCTATACAAACTTTCTCAGATAATTCTCCTGCATATATATTTTTTACTTTAACCCATTAAGACCTGAGGCTGATTATACAAAATCTTCTAAATCCTAACAGTTTCATGATCCTAACAGTTTCACAGATCCATGTCCATTCTGGAATATTATCATACCTTGCACTGTAATGTTGTCTCGAGAACAGTGGTTCTCATAGTGGGGTCTGGGGACCTCCAGGGGTCATTGAGGGGGTTCCAAACTTCCAGGGGTCCCCAACTAAAGTAATTAATATAGCATCACAAACATTTTAACCATCGCAGATCTACAAGAAGTCTGACTTGTTTTGGGTCAGAAAACAAGCCTCTGCCAGCCGTCGCAGTGTCAGGCTCAACGTGACTCCCACCATACCTATCGGCCACTTACACCCCTCCCCCACCACACCCGCACCCCCCGCCCCGCCAACTATGATTAATTTTCATCAACCTCATTAATTGTGAAGATGAATTCATAGCCATGGACAAAATAGCCAATTATCAGCCACTGCAAAATTCACTGCAAATTGGTTTCTGGAGGAGAGGAGAGGAGAGGAGAGGAGAGGACAGGAGAGGAGAGGAGAGGAGAGGAGAGGAGAGGAGAGGAGAGGAGAGGAGAGGAGAGGAGAGGAGAGGAGAGGAGAGGAGAGGAGAGGAGAGGAGAGGAGACATGCCTGATGTTTCTGAGTTCTATAGACAAGTGGTTCCCAAAACAGAAATGAGACGTTTGCCCTCGAGCCAAACTAGTGAAATCATCAGATTGTTTGTCCACTCCTCTCTTCTCATCTTAGATGGTCACAGACTGTTGTGGTTCCACTGAGCTCTCTCTGTTCCATTGGGAGCGTAGAGGAGCGCCAGGGTCCACTGTTTCTGCAGATGTACCTTACTACATCACTGTGCCAGTGGACTGTCTGGGAGACGCTGGCTGAGGGGTTGAATTTTAAACGCTGGAGCAAAACAGAAAGTGCCAACAATGGCAGGCTACTGGATTTTGATTCCTGGTGCGACTACCTTGACTATTTTATATACTGTGTGTGTGTGTGTGTGTGTGTGTGTGTGTGTGTGTGTGTGTGTGTGTGTGTGTGTGTGTGTGTGTGTGTGTGTGTGTGTGTGTGTGTGTGTGTGTGTGTGTGTGTGTGTGTGTGTGTGTGTGTGTGTGTGTGTGTGTGTGTGTGTGTGTGTGTGTGTGTGTGTGCGTGCGTGCGTGCGTGCGTGCGTGACATCAGTACTCAGTGTACAGTTTGGGGAAGTGGACAGTTTGGGGAAGGACTTTATGTGGGATGGGAGACTATTTCATAGTCTATAGAGTTGTTGAGAGGATGACCTCGGGGCAGGAAGTCGTGTTAGCAGATCAGAGATGTATTGTGGGGCTAATCCATTTAGGGCTTTAATAAAAACACATGCATGTGTGCAGCCCCACACACACACACACACACACACAGACACACACACGCACACACACACTCTTTCCTAATGTCTATTTTATCCATGGCCTTCAGAAGCAAAGCAGAACAGTGCAAAGATAAAGCACCTTTGTTTTCATATGAATGGGTTTGTACATTGCCACTGAGAGTCTATAATAACCCCAAACATAACTGGATTTTATTAACATGAATGGATGAGGCGTTTTCCTCTTCATTAGGCTGTCAAATGCATGCTTCAATAATGCTAAGGCTGCACGTTACAGAAGCAATTACTCATTACTCTCTCATTTCATTTGTCAGCTTGCCTCACCGCTTTCCAATGAGATTTTTGAATCAGTCAGATAGCTGCATTCGTGCTACAGCTGGGAACTGACTTTCTGTGGGTGGTCGGCTCGGCTTGGCTCTGTGAACATGATGTCAGGTTACCGTGAACATCAGGTTTTACTTTAACAATATCAGCCTTCTAAATTACGTCACGTTGACATGTCAGGGAGTCAGCGATAGGCCATGGATGTCAAAACAAGTGTAGAGAACACATACGTAAGGTACTGCCATTTGCAACCAACAGCTGTGAGTGATTGACTCTTAGGCTAAACATTACCTTTGATAGGAAACATGGAGCTAAAGGCATCTCTGTGTGTTTTCTTCACCTTACGGACCAAGACGGCTACTGGTATACCCACCTTTCTGGGTATAAGAACATCTGATGGCAGTGGGCTATAGAGAGCGATATGCTGATGTGCTGACTTTTAGCTCTTGAGAACCTGAAAACTGTACTGATGGTGTGGAAAATACTAACCAAAATATAACAAATAATTTGCATCAGGGTGCACGTAAGGAAAGAAAATGAGCTAATGACTGTGTCTAATTGTAGGTCAGTGTGTCTAACAGGCTTGTGTCACCCTTCCCTCCAAAGGTAACCAAGATGGTGAAGACAGTGACCACGCGGACGGTGCGACAGGTACCGCTAGGCCCCGACGGCCTGCCCGTGGGGCCTGAAGGCTCTTCGCCACTGGGCAGCTACACAGATTCCATCGACCGGCGCTACGTTAAGAACGGCGGGGTTGGCGCCGACCGCTACGTCATGACAACGCCGCAGGCCACCTCCACCCTGACGCGCTCCTACAACAACAACTCCACCTACAACAACACCAGCGGGGACTCATACCACCACCTTCACTACGGCCTGCAGCACGACGGCTATCCCATGTCAGACGCCCTGGTGGCCACAGATGGCTATGGCAGTCTGTCACGCGGCGTCAACTACCGTCCACCCCGATACCCCTACGGAGCCAACAACTACCGGCCAGAGAACTGCAGTTACACACTCCCCATCCGCAAGGATGATTACGGACATGTGGCACAGCCCCAGGTCTGTTTTTGTTAGTTAAATATGCATTATTTATAACTGAATCTACTGTATCATTTAATATTGAATATGCTGTCCTTTTCCTGCAGCTGTAATTCTCCTATATTGATTGATGTTATGTTATGTTGTGTATAGAGCATTGTAGTGTCTGCATGTTGTGGTGCCACAGATAGTAAACCCATTCATTTGTCCCATAGGGATTTCCAAAAATATTTGGTTCCAGACTCAATAATTCTAAGCCTGGAACCAAATATTTATGGAAAACGCCTCCATATATGGTCACACATCGTGACATCACGTCTAGTCATCCCACGCCTCCATATATGGTCATGCATCATGACATCACGTCTAGCCACCCACGCCTCCATTATATGGTCATGCCTCGTGACATCACATGACATCATGTGACATCATCAGGGATCTCCATATATGGGCATATATGTAGTTGCGACGTAGTCTTACTGGTGTTATGTTATTGTCGCAGGTCGCAGTTAACTATGAAGCCGTGCATTTCCCGTCAGTCAGTCAGTCAGTCACGCCCCATATATGGTCATGCCTCGTGACATCACGCGATGTCATCAATATTAAGCCCATATATGGAGATCCCATAAATATTGGCCAGCAACTTTACATCTCACCTCAAACCTCAAACCCGTTGATCTCCATATATGGACCTGTTCTGACATTCCATATGTTGACCCTTTCCCACCCGTCCTTCCTCTTCGATGTCTCCCTTTTGACTGATACCTGTCCATTTAAACTCTAGACGGGCCTGCCCCAAAGTTAAGTGCAGCCGCGCCCGTCAGCCCGCGAAAACTAGAGTTCTCAACAGGCCTGAAAATTAAATCCCGGCCCGGCATGGGCCCTCATCAAACCCTGTACACTCAAGACACTGCCCCCGCTGCCACCCTTAGATCTTTATGGAGCTGACATTCTATATGTTCTGACATTCCATATGTTAATCTGACCTCATCAAACCCTGTACACTCAAGACAGGGCCAGTACAGAATTCATTCCATATGTTGATCTGACCTCCCATGCCAAAGCGCCAACACTCGCCCATCAGTCTGCGGATGCCAAGAAGCGACCTCGAGGTCGCTTCTTGCCCTCAGGTGTCTTACTGGTGTTATGTTATGTTATGTTATGTTATGTTATCCTCTGCCCAGGTGCCCATGGGCAGCAGCACTGTAGATCTGAACCGATCCCAGCCAGAGCGTTTCCAGGCGGAGCCGTACGGTCTGGAGGATGACCGCCGCAGCCTGGGGCCAGAGGAGGAGGAGCCCTACGAGCTGGAGCCAGACTACTCCACCGCTGGCCGCCGCACGCTGCCAGGAGTCAATCGAGGCCGCACCCACCGGGAGCCCCTCCGTGATGGGCCCCGTGTCAGGTGAGGAGATTAACTACTTATACCCCATATGGGTAACCGTCAGAGTCCCTCATGGCTCAATACTAGTGTCTTTTCTGTTTTGGGTTATTGTTGTGGGGAAAGCTTTCACTGAAAATAGTCGATCGAAAACTGGGCCCCTCTCCCCCAACTATTCCACACACTGTCCTGAACTGGGCCCCTCTCCCCCAACTATTCCTCACACTGTCCTGAACTGGGCCCCTCTCCCCCAACTATTCCTCACACTGTCCTGAACTGGGCCCCTCTCCCCCAACTATTCCTCACACTGCCCTGAACTGGGCCCCTCTCCCCCAACTATTCCTCACACTGCCCTGAACTGGGCCCCTCTCCCCCAACTATTCCTCACACTGCCCTGAACTGGGCCCCTCTCCCCCAACTATTCCTCACACCGTCCTGAACTGGGCCCCTCTCCCCCAACTATTCCTCACACCGCCCTGAACTGGGCCCCTCTCCCCCAACTATTCCTCACACTGCCCTGAACTGGGCCCCTCTCCCCCAACTATTCCTCACACTGTCCTGAACTGGGCCCCTCTCCCCCAACTATTCCTCACACCGTCCTGAACTGGGCCCCTCTCCCCCAACTATTCCTCACACTGTCCTGAACTGGGCCCCTCTCCCCCAACTATTCCACACACACTGCCCTGAACTGGGCCCCTCTCCCCCAACTATTCCACACACACTGTCCTGAACTGGGCCCCTCTCCCCCAACTATTCCTCACACCGTCCTGAACTGGGCCCCTCTCCCCCAACTATTCCTCACACTGTCCTGAACTGGGCCCCTCTCCCCCAACTATTCCACACACACTGTCCTGAACTGGGCCCCTCTCCCCCAACTATTCCTCACACTGTCCTGAACTGGGCCCCTCTCCCCCAACTATTCCACACACCGCCCTGAACTGGGCCCCTCTCCCCCAACTATTCCTCACACTGTCCTGAACTGGGCCCCTCTCCCCCAACTATTCCTCACACTGTCCTGAACTGGGCCCCTCTCCCCCAACTATTCCTCACACTGTCCTGAACTGGGCCCCTCTCCCCCAACTATTCCTCACACTGTCCTGAACTGGGCCCCTCTCCCCCAACTATTCCTCACACTGTCCTGAACTGGGCCCCTCTCCCCCAACTATTCCTCACACTGTCCTGAACTGGGCCCCTCTCCCCCAACTATTCCTCACACCGCCCTGAACTGGGCCCCTCTCCCCCAACTATTCCTCACACCGCCCTGAACTGGGCCCCTCTCCCCCAACTATTCCACACACACTGTCCTGAACTGGGCCCCTCTCCCCCAACTATTCCTCACACCGCCCTGAACTGGGCCCCTCTCCCCCAACTATTCCTCACACCGCCCTGAACTGGGCCCCTCTCCCCCAACTATTCCACACACACTGTCCTGAACTGGGCCCCTCTCCCCCAACTATTCCACACACACTGTCCTGAACTGGGCCCCTCTCCCCCAACTATTCCACACACACTGTCCTGAACTGGGCCCCTCTCCCCCAACTATTCCACACACACTGTCCTGAACTGGGCCCCTCTCCCCCAACTATTCCTCACACTGTCCTGAACTGGGCCCCTCTCCCCCAACTATTCCTCACACTGTCCTGAACTGGGCCCCTCTCCCCCAACTATTCCTCACACTGTCCTGAACTGGGCCCCTCTCCCCCAACTATTCCACACACCGTCCTGAACTGGGCCCCTCTCCCCCAACTATTCCACACACCGTCCTGTGCACACTAGTCCGAAAAAACACTACTGTTTTATTATGGAGCTAGCATAATAGAGCTTGAAGTTACATTTCAATAAAAAAATATTTTATTATAAGTTGCATCAGTTTACAACAAACACATGCCCACAACTGCGGGGCTTACAATATTTTGTTCTTGTCGACAAGCATTTAAGAGTTCAGCACCAAGGACAGTGACCATGACAGTATTGAAATCCACTTCAACTAATGAGCAACACTGTAGCTAAAATATCGCTAGAATGGTAGAATTGGCACGGTGGCACTTTCAGTAGGCTACAAGGACTCGACGAGCGTTTGAGCTCTGCCAACTCATCCAATGTATGTAATTTTCAATCGACAACATGGCCAGTCCAGCAAGTCTCTCCTGTCCCAATGTGCTTCTCAAGTCACTTTCAATTTTGAGAATGAGCGCTTGGCGGTTGCGACAGTGACAGGAAGGGTCCGAAATAAAAGGAAAGCCTGTGCAAACCTCACTGAATGTAGAGGTCACTGCTGGGTAGTTTACATTACAATGAGCATTTTAGCTAGATTCACAACAGACTTTTGTTTCGGTATCTGGTCCCTGAAACAGCTGGCCAGGGACTCAGACTGTAGTGCTCACTAAGCCGTCTGGCAGCTTGGTGTAACTCCTCATCCTGCGCTTCCAACAGTGTGTTGGGGTGAATTGCGTCGAACATATTCGCAGTTCCATGTAAGCTTTGGGAAAGTTTCTGTATGATGTATATTGAAAGGCATTGAAAACCTTCACCCGGAAGTTGCTTTCTGCGTCAGTAGGGCTTCAGAAAGTTCATCAATGTGACGCTTAAGCTTTCTCGCCCTGGTTATTAGTAATTGTGTTCTGCCTCGTTTAGTTGCTGTAGAAAGAGTGGTGTGATAGATGGCGCAATAGAGTAGATGCTTTGAGGATATCTGTGTGTTTCGCTTGCATTAATTGTGAGGCAGCTTTTAAGCATTTCAAAATCAAATGTTAACCAAAACTATAAAGCTAAATTTGCTGATTGCATTATTTAATGCACTTACTTAACGCTCATCATTTTTGTCACTGGTATAAGGTTTATTTTGCAAGCACATAATGATGAGAGGACCAGCGGGTTGGTCATAAACTTGTTATCTTTCTGCTCTCTGGCATCATCAACTCAGTGAGCAAAGCCCATCTCTTGATACTATGACCAAAAATGTTGTATAGCAACTCTACAGTGTCATAAAACTGCTTCACTCGAGGGAAGTTTTTAACAGAGTCGTTGATCCCCTGCACATAATGGGCAAGGGGTTCTTTCTCTGCTATTCTTGCTTGTACGCCTGAATGCACACCACTCATTTTAGCAGCCCTATATCATATCCCTGCCCATGGCATTTAGACAGATCTAATACGTTTTTCTTTATAGAGCCCAGAATTTAGCTTTCAAGCTCTGCAGCTGATGAGCCTACAGTCGCTTCAACCCCCCAAAGCACTTAATTGACCTGTATATCTGTAGCGATATCCATGTCATTTCTAAAACGGTCACATAACGGCAGACTTGGCTCACTGGTCTATCTTGGACACATCTTGGACACATCTTGCGGTGTGATGTGTCCATGGTGATGGAATAAAATGGGGCTTCATTTATTTAATCAATTATGTTTCACACGTTGAGATAATATGTAAATAATCTCATCTTGAATCTGGTGACTTAGGTATTTCACTTACCTTTCTGGTCAGTTGATTACTGTAGCTCTTTCAAAACAGGGTCATAACTATTAACAAAACATTGCCAGCATTTCCTTGACCCAGAGCCTCCCTATGCCTCCTGAATGACTCCTTAACCCAGAGCCTCCCTATGCCTCCTGAATGACCCAGAGCCCCCCTATGCCTCCTGAATGACCCAGAGCCTCCCTATGCCTCCTGAATGACCCAGAGCCTCCCTATGCCTCCTGAATGACCCAGAGCCTCCCTATGCCTCCTGAATGCCTCCTTAACCCAGAGCCTCCCTATATATGCCTCCTGAATGCCCAGAGCCTCCCTATGCCTCTGAATGCCAAGTTGCATGAAGCCAGAGTGAGTGTTACATTTACAATGCGATCCACGACCTGTCTCCAAAACCGGGCTGCGTTGTGTACACACACATTTCAGCATTTATTGTACCATTATTTTTATAGTAGCCAGGTCTCCAGACAGACAGCTACCAGAGTGTCCCTTAGATAAATTATTGATATTGAGTCAGTGGTGGTTGTTTGCGCATGCAAAAGAACAATGTCCCATGTTAGCTTCAGCTCAATGGAGCCCTGTGTGACTTGATTATCCAGGACGTGTTGGTGCATGTTGTCTAAACGATCCACACAGGTCATTTTTTGTCCTCCGCATTGGACAATGAGCTCTTGTTTCCCATACATGGATGCAGGCTTTGTCTCAATACAGGAGCAGAACAGACCCGTTTAGGCGAGGTTGAAATAAACAGATGTTTTTTCTCCTTGAGCACATCGGACAAGGAGAGGGGAGTGGAAACGATGCTTTGATTGCCATTTTCATGCAAATGTGTGCTTGTGTCACAGCGCGAATGATAGCACAAAGATGCCGGGAAAAAGAGAGAGAACACAGCAGGGAAAGAAAGTGGATGATTTTGTCATGCATTTATGTCATTCACAACACTGGCTTTCATCTTCAGGGTTCTCCCTGTCTATCCAGCTCTGTAGTAAACAGAACCCAGTTCCAAGTTTGTCTGCTATTTTTTGTTTCATTACTTCCTATTTCACTTGTTTATCCTGTATCCTGTATGAGTTCTCTCCGGATTGGATGAAATTGGTATACAAAATTATTAATTATTATTTTCTGTTAGCTAAAGAGCTGGAGAGACGGGGAGACCACTGTTACAGAACAAGCACTATAGCAACGTCTACTATTGGAATATAGAGCTATTACTTAAGAACGAAAAAACATTGCATGGATGCACCTGGGACGAGCTATCTCAAGGTCATCTGGGTTTCGGGTCTCGCAACATCATACCCGATGTGATCCACATCCAGACTTACGTCCCAGGCCAGTAGCTACCCTCTATCAGTCCCATTAGGGAAAGACCAGGGCCACACAATCCGTTGCTCCGGAACTACTCTGCCGGGACTGCGAGGTAGATCAATCTGGCGCATGAAAGGACTAGGCTCTGTGGGTTGACTCCTGTCCGGGCCCCTCCTACGTCTCACCAGGTCCACTCCTGCTCTCACCAGGTCCAGGACCTGTGCGTTGCACCAGACTCCCAGCACCAGACACTTCTTTCAGGAGTGGTGAATTCTTGAGCCGCAATGGTTCTGCAGGCTCCACCTGGGCAACGGTGGTGATGCAGGCGCTGCTTGGGGCTTGAATGACCCTAAAGGCCTCACCGTGGGGTTGTTGGGCTTCCTCCTCACGAAAGACACAGGCTGGGGCGCCAACCCTCCGGTGGTCACCAGAGTATTTCTGAGTATATTCCTGAGTCACTATAAATTGAATACATAAGTAACACTTATTTATCAGCCCATTTTTATACTTCACAATATTACGTGTCATGCAAAGAGAAAACAACAGATTTACAAGCTCATATATAACATGTTGCATCACGATGCATTATGAGCTTGTAGATGTGTTGTTGTTTTTTCTTTTCCTTTTTTCCTTTTTGGCCTATAAATACAAGCCCATGTGTGGACACCAGGTCAGACCCTGGTTTTGGTACACAGTGGTACACAGTGCACCTTATTAACCTAGGATCAGTCTCCACCAGGGCCTTCCTCCCCCTGCATCACATCCTCTATGAGACCCTGGTCTTTGGTACACAGTGCACCTTATTAACCTAGGATCAGTCTCCACCAGGGCCTTCCTCCCCCTGCATCACATCCTCTATGAGACCCTGGTCTTTGGTACACAGTGCACCTTATTAACCTAGGATCAGTCTCCACCAGGGCCTTCCTCCACCCTGCATCACATCCTCTATGAACTTTACAACTGCTAGTCACTGTCGAACCCGGTCTCCTGACAAAAGAAAAAGTAACACTGGGGTGCATTGGGTTGAAAATGGCCAGTTATTCATTGACCGCTGAAATCAACTCTTGTCTCCTGATAGCTCAGAATCACTTGAGATCAAATCTCAATGAGGGGCCAGGCATTAAATGTTCTCTGGTGCACCAAAGTGAAAAGAAGCTCAACTGAGTCGAGGCAGACATGGGACGGGTGATTGTGTGCTTTAAAGACCTTTTCTGTTTGAGCAGTGATGTGTGGTAGATGGACGTATTATACCTCTCCCCCGGTCTGAAGAGGACCAGGCATTGAGCCAGATCTGTCTGTGTGTGTGTGTGTGTGTGTGTGTGTGTGTGTGTGTGTGTGCGCGCGCGCGCGCGTATTGACAGTGTTAATCACACACACACACACACACACACACACACACACACACACTCTTTCACCCATGCACATATGCAGTTATTACAGTACACATACAAACACACCATTTTTATACAAAGGCTGCCGTGTTGAAGTGTGTCTAGTGCTAGGCATGAATTGATGGTGAATCCCTTTAATCAGTGTGTCTGGTTGGTCTGTTTGGCGCTCACTTGAAATCGTATGTATTAACTCTCTCTCTCTCGCCAGACAGACAGACAGACAGACAGACAGACAGACAGACAGACAGACAGAAGGGAGGGGTTAACATGCACAACAAGCCCACATCTTCAGAAAATGACTCACTCACCACCATCAGCTGTGGAGAGGTGCTACTGTAGCAGTGACAGGCAATTTGTATCCTGCCTTATGTGTCACAACATCACACTCAGCTGTACAGCATATACGCTCCCTTCAGACACACACAAATAAACAAACACACACTCTATATACAGACAAACCAACAGATGCACAGGCACACAAATAAACACACCTAGAGTACTTGGTCACACACAAATCACCACACTAGAGCTGCAACTGTCGATTGTCTTCTTACCGATTATTTATTATCATCAAATAATGAAGCACGGTTTTCTCCTATTTCACTTTAAAAACAAGTTTGGGTATTTAGTATATAGATATTTGATATACATTTTTATCAGACATGCCCCCTTCCTATACAAACCCATTGTAACTTCAAACTCCATTTTAACCATGTCAGATTAATCGAAAACACCCGTCCTTGGTTCTGTTCTGGTGACTGATGTTGCACATGAGGGGGCCATGTTTTTTCCATTCATTTTAATGTTTTATTGTATATATTTTCCCCCCAGAAATACATTAATTAAAAAGATAATTGAAAAAACACGGCCACCCCACGTATTAGCAGTCACCAGAACCAAGCATGAATCTATCATGGTTAAAATGTAGTTTGAAGTTTTGGGTTTGTATCAAGCAACTTAAAAGCTATCTGGGGTGTTAAATAAGACCAAATTTAGTTTTTTAAAGTGAAATATCTTTTACCTTTAAGCCCTATCTTCTTTTAGTACTTTGTCTACATTTTTGCAAAATAGACGATTTGCAAGCTCACAACACGTCGTTTGTAGACATAGCTTGTAGATCTGAAAATCTTTTTTTTAATATTAACCGTTGCATCCCTACACATACAGTATATGGAACATACACAAATGCTTCCACACCACTAGGCAATTGATTTATATTAGGACATTTTGCAGTTAAAAAATGCATTTTCTTCACAAAACTTGACACAACTTCCGTCCTCAGTAAGTGAGAAACAGCCCTTTCCCCATGAGCCTTCACTCCCTCAGTTCTCCTTCACCAATTAGTATTTGCATTCTTCCAAAGAAAGAAGGAACCATCGACCCCAGAGAGCAGTTACGGAGCTGGGAATTAAAACCATTTAATTACAGCTTATCGTCACTTTGGAAGCCCTCAATTAGGCGCCGGCGAAAAAGAATTAAGATGTTTAGCAGGAAAATGGCTCACCATGTTGGCGCCTAACATTCCATTTGGTCACCACAGTGGAGTCTATACATTATACTGGCTGGCGTGAAGGAATTCTCAAATGTTGTATGTGTGGGTGAGCATGTGAATGTTTGAGGGAGACATGAAGTAACTCTTCTCTCCATAAGTGGAAGTGTCTGTATTACTAGTTTAACTTGTAAATAACACATTTTTCTGATGGATTGGTTTCAGAACACACAACTATGAGCTGTCTGGTACGCCCAGTCATTTCACTGCAGCTTTTCTTGAACAGCAGGGAGTTAAGTTTCTTGCTTAAAGGCGCTATGTGCTGTGTTATCAGCTTGCCCGGCATTGGCAATCGGCAATCAGGGTTATTGCTCTGACAACGTGTTGATCAGTGTGATTCCAGTACCCTGCATTGGCTGGGTTATCGTGTGGGTGAAATAGGTTCTCTGTCTCTGTCTTATCTCCCCATCCCTTGCTCCCTCTCCCTCTGTCTCCGTCTCTGCCTCAAATGGGCAACTTGAATGTTATTTAGTAGATTGGCAAAACCGAACAAGTTGAGTCTGAACCATGACACATGCTATGTGTCATGGCCATATGACACATATTGCTTGCACATGTCCTGTCAAACTTGACACACACATCACATCACTGACAGACAAGATAAACAGTAACACCACGTCTCGTCCCATAAAGAACATGTTAATGCCGCATTCACTGATTTTTAATAACGCTCTTGTCTTTGTGTAACAAGCTAGCTACAAGTAACTACAGTAGCTTGTTAAAAACCACAGAATCCTTTTGCATAGAGGGTGGGTGCATTCGGGTGGGTGGGTCCCTTGGGACTGGGGGCTCCTGCATTCGGGTGGGTGGGTCCCTTGGGACTGGGGGCTCCGGGATACTCGTGCCCCCTTACCCCCCCCCCCCCCCCCCCCCCCCGTGGTTTGATTTGAATATGTAGATTTCACTACACCAGCAGATTTAACTAATTAGCTCACCTTTCATCAGAGGAGGTGGGGATATACAGTACACCCTTGGATCTCCATGCACCACTGGGCCATTGCCACCTTGTGATTGATGTGATTCTGTTTCCCCTCCACCATGGTTGGTGTGCAACTCCACCCACTCCCTCTTTCATTCCATATGTCACTTTCTTGCTCTCAATGACTTTCTCACCTGCCCTTTCTCTCTGTCTCTCTATGATGTGTGCGCAACTTAATTTATCAAGCCCCCCCATCTCATTCCCACAGTGTGTTTCTGTGTATACCGTATTGTACATCCCCAAGGTGTGTGGGTCTCATTATTTGTGTCGCTGTGTGTGCGTGGCTGCGTGCACGTGTGCGTGCATGCGTGACCCCTGGATGTGGCTGAGCAGGTGCGTTGGTCACCAAAGAGAAGCAGTGCCTTTAGAGGTTGTCTTTAAGACGCCCCTGTGGTCTGGCCCAGTTCAAAAGCTGCTATTAATCACGCTGACAGCCACACACAGGGACACACACACACACGTGCTCATCTCTTAATGGAGCCAGGGGTTATGTCTCATTCTAATCCACTTGTCTCCACGGGGACAAAACCAGGGAAGCGATCTGACGTTAGACAGCCCTCCTCCTACCGTCCGTTCACCCCCCTGCCCCCAGTGAAGGATAGGATACCGCCAGAGGTTTTCATTGGGAGCTAAAAGGTTTAATATCATTAGATCTCCCCCTCTATCAGGGCAGAGGAGAGCTCGCCTGGGGTAACAGAAACGAGACTCCCGCAGTGAGTCACAACCCGAGTGCTAATTGACTGAAAACAAACAGACGCGAGGGCAGCTAATGACCATCTAAACACAATTACAGAGTCAAAGAGACATTATACAAACGAGAGAAAGAAAGAGAAAAACAGCTGCTTCGTCTTTTTTATTCATGTATTTATTTATTTTACATTCTCTCTGTGAAACAAGTCTCCCACGCATCATAAAACAATTATTGACCGTAATTAAAAAGTCTGAGTGAATCTGTTCGATAGGCAACGGGGGGGACAGCTAGTGGAAGAGCTGTAGAGCTTTGAGGAGACGTTGCATGTGTGTGTATGTACATGTGATCTAACTGAATCTTCTCATTCCAACCACTAATGATGCTCAGTTTGTCTCCTTTTATGGGCAGTGTCAAGGAAAGAGAGGAAGGCCCAAACATAGAGGATAGAAGGATATTTGATTGGACTGTGTACAGTTTACAGTATAGTATAATCAGGGTATAGTATAATGTACTTTGTCTGTCCATGTCCCTTTGTCTATCTATCTATCTATCTATCCAATTATATATCATTTTATTTTCTGACAGTAATAGACTATAGATAGATATGCAATCAATCTATGAATGTTTGTCTCCCTGTGTATTTGTCCTTCATTTGTCAACAAAGAGCCCCACAAATATACCACACACACACTCATTCACTCCGAGATGGACAGGCAGAATATTTAGCGGCCCCATTAGTATGAGCAGAGTGATGTGGCATAATCAGCCTGTGAGCATGGCGTCTGTCGATGGAGACGACAGCCCCTTTCACATCCTGTGAATCTCGCTGTCCCTGCTCACACAATGGACACAATTTACATGCAAATCCTGGCATTCGCATCACTCTGCAACCTTGCAGCACTGGGTCAGTTTACCAAAGCCCTGCCACCTCATCGGTCTGATCGAAATGAGCCCCTGATCTGCACTACTGGTTGCCTGCACTACTGGTTGCGTGTGTGCGTGCGTGCGTGCGTGCGTGCGTGCGTGCGTGCGTGCGTGCGTGCAAACTGTAGAGGGTGTCAGAGAGAGAGAGATGCAAAGTGAGAAAGACAGAATGACAGAGAATCAGACAATGGAGGATGGGGGAAAGAAGAAAGAAAAACGTGGGTGAAAGAGAGATTGCTTACATAAATTCACTCCAGATGCAGACTGAGAGAATAGATAGACATACTGTAGAGATGACGGACAGTGTGTGTGAGTGTATGTGATTGTGTTCTGTCTATTAGATGGTTAATTTCTGTTTGCCATTTCCATGTCAGATCCAATAACCCACAGCAACTCAAACCACAGACTTGGTTTATTTAGATCAGCTGGTGCATTGGGAAGTGTACTAACTATGGCACACACGATTTGTGTGCACACACAATTTGTGTGCACACACAATTTGTGTGTGCCATACCTCGAGAATACTAGATTTGTGTGACACATATCTAGTATTCTCTAGTTAATTTTTGTACTCTTTTATCCAGACCTGGTAATTGTCTGCTCTCAATAATTTTATTTAGCCATTTGTAATTCCAAATGGATGCTTAGGGGTCGTTTGGTTCCTTTTGTACGCTCAAAGAGTTAAGTCAACACTCAGGAATGTGTGGGTCTTGAGATATTTGGGTTAAAGATACCACTGTGCTAACTGTGTTGGACACTTGTACATGAAAGGCATTTATCTGACTCTCCTATTGTAAGTAAGTTACAAGTTAGAACTTTGCTCATGTATACATAATAACTACAACCCATTTTTTGTTGAAGGGCACCTGTTGAATAGCTTAATATCTCTATGGTCTGAGAGCTATTCTTGCCTTGATACCTAAACCTTAACTCGGTGCACCACAGAGGCTCTGAGCTTGGCTTAACTTTCATTGCAGCTGCCGTACAGTACAGTACAGTACAGTACAGTACAGTACAGTACAGTACAGTACAGTACAGTACAGTACAGTACAGTACAGAATACAGTCCCCAGAGCTTTTCTTTGCTGTGGTCAGGACCTCACTCCGTCTATATTCATCTCGTTCCATGCATCTGAACTTTAGTAAGTACTGTATCACGTTACCTTGCTCATGACTGGAGGTTTTTCTGTAGTTCATTTCATATCGATTTCGATGTTTTTACTGGGAAGATTGTGTGAAATAAAAAATAACTTTATGAAATATTTAAATAAATAAATGAATATAACCCTATACTCCAATTCCCAAGCAGAGAAGGCATACAGTCAGTAACACCCCCGCACACACATGCACACACACACACACACACACACACACACAAACTTTCACACGCAGTCACACACGCACGATCGCATTCAAACGCACACACACACACACACACACACACACACACACACACACACACACACACACACACACACAACCCACATCTCTGAGTGTCTAGGAACTTAAGGAGAAAAACACATCATTAACATGACGCTCATTAAAATTAAAACACACACATACCAGAGTTCCCTGCCAACCACCGTTTCTTGCCACCAAAACACCAGCCATGCATCAAAGCTAGAGTTCAGCCCAGATGGGTTATGCAACTATCATAAACAAACCTCAGGCTAGTGGGTGGAGGGATGATGAGATGATAAAAGCTTTGCGTAAGCGTGCGACCCTAATTAGATCTCCTTCTCCCAACTTCCTGTCTTTGCCCATCGTTAATTCTCCATCCCACTGTCACTTCAGTGGAGAGAACTAAGAGAAAAGATTTGGTGCGAAGAAGTTGACATAAAAACAAAATCTCTACATGTTACCAGCTTCATCCTTGCAATAGGCCCTATGGTGTACTGTAACTGCAAAAAAGTCTTCTCCTGTGACTAAAGAGCCTGGAGTTAAGGAAATAGCCCACACAGTACTTGGAGCCAGCACTGCAGCAATACATGATCTGTCATTGTGCTTGAGAGCATATATATTATTGCCCACAGAGACTTAATAAAGTTTTCCTTTGGTACAGAGAGTGCTGTATAGATCATAGCCTTGAGAGGCTTTGGGGGGAACTGTGACTTCGGCAACGAGGGAACACACCAATCACAGACCCTTGCAACCCAGCTCTCAAGAGATCAGCACTTATTTCCGTCACAGAAAATTGACTACAGCTCAGTAGTGTGCCGCTCGCGCTAACAGTGCTAATGCTAATTAGGTTCATGCTGGCATGAGAAATCCCATGGAGACATTCATTAGCATTTTAGCATTTTTATATGCTAGTCTTTATATCCATTCTTTGATCCTGTGAGCAAAGTGAACACCAGGGGCACTTGTGACAAGCTCTGGGAGGGCTCTCTCTGGTGTTTGGTGGGGTGGCACTGTTGTTGCCTGGGGTAGATGGGGTGCAGTGTGGAGTGGGATGATAGTGACTCATGTCGCTTGTTGCTCTTGGTTTTGTGGACTTGGTTTTGTGGACCCTTGTGTCTTTGTCTCTGCACTCTCTGTCTGTTTTTTCCCTCATTTCTCTCTGCAATCTCGTTCTGTGTCACTTTTTCTTTCCTCAAGCCCTTTGTCAAATTTCACTCATCACTGTTAATAAATGCAAAAGAGACACATTGTCATTGGCAGCTGACAGTTGAGTGGATTAACAATGCATTTGTGCCTGTTTTTCTTATCTACATGGGGCTGCTTTGCCAACGACAGGCTGTCTGACAAAGCTCTTAATAACAAAGCAGAGCTGTGCAGAGTCTCGTCTCTGTCCTCTCCTCCATGTCCTCTCTCCTTTTCGTAGTTATCCACATCCTATGCTTTCCTCTGTTTCCCCCTGTTAGTCATTCTTTCTCTCACCTCACTTGGCATTAAAATCTTTTCTCACTCTCAAAGTCATCTACCCTCACAGGATTCATTCTTCTCTGAGACAAGTCTAAATCTATTCCCCTTGTCCATCACTCTCTCTTTCTCCTTACTGCCCTCACATGTCTACTCTGCTCGTCTTTTTCACAAGGCCGTTTCATCTCCCTGTGTCTCTCCAGCGCCTCATTGCCATCTCTCCTCACTTATTCCTTTACAGTGCTTGTCTCCGCCTTCCGGAGGCTACTTCAATGTCCTTACATCTCATTTCTCTGTCCTTTTCATCTTTCTTCCATCCAGAGGCTACCCAGACGACCCCATCGAGGCTGAGCTGATTGACGACCGTCACCACCCCTACATCCATGGCGTGTACTCGGCCCCACTGGCCCTGCCCGAGCGGGGCAGCATGGCCAGTCTGGACCGAATGGCGGGCCGCCGCTCGCCGTCCATCGACAGCATCCGCAAGGATCCGCGCTGGCGTGACCCCGACCTGCCCGAGGTCATCGCCATGCTGGGGCACCCCATCGACCCGGTCAAGTCCAACGCGGCCGCCTACCTACAGCACCTCTGCTACGAGAACGACAAGATCAAGAAGGACGTGCGGCATCTGAAGGGCATTCCCGTGCTGGTGACGCTCCTGGACCACCCCAAGGCCGAGGTGCACCGTAAGGCCTGTGGCGCGCTGCGCAACATCTCCTACGGCCGCGACCACGACAACAAGGTGGCCATCAAGAACTGTGACGGCATCCCGGCCCTCGTCCGCCTGCTCAGGAAGACCAGAGACATGGAGGTCCGAGAGCTCATCACTGGTAAGACTTTCGTTGATAGTTTTAGTGTTTCAGGGTTGTCACTTCTCTTGTCACTTTTTCTTTACTTGACAGATAAAGATAAGAGGGTTGGAGATTGGATTCAGGAGTCAGACAGTACACAGGTCTTAGTATCCTTTCTTTATTGGAAGTCAGTGAAGTCAGTGATAGTGAGAGCAAAGTTCTGGAGGGAGGATATATACAGTAGGGTTGGGTGACGATACGAATACATCGTCAATCGTGAATATACAAATCCAATCGCCGAATATTTTTATTAGGCGATTTTTCGGGACGATTTTTTACCTTTAAGTGTGAGCAACATGTGAATCAATTTGGGCCAGGAAAGTAGTAACAGCGGCAGTTATAATGGTATGGTCCCACTGAGTCCCCGCAGCCGTGATGCTCAGTTGCTCTCAGTGACTCACAGTGTGAGCCGAGGGACCGAGCCGAGGAAGGCTACTGTTACTGTACTGTAGCCTACATGTTTACGCTCCGGAGTCCAGACCAATGCAGTTTAATAATATACAGTCACAACAGAATGACAATGCTGTCTCGTGTCTCATCACAATCCCAATGCGCCACCCGTGAAGTCGGGGGGGAAAAAAACAGGCTGGTAGTGTTGTTAGTATAGATGAAGTTCAGTGGGTTGAATCATTAGCTACACGCTAAGCTAACGATCCCTGAGCCTATACTGTATAGGCTTGGGGATCGTTAGCTTAGCGTGTAGCTACTGACTCAACCCACTGAACTGCATCTCCGCCTGTAATCCAAGTTATTTTTTTATTGACAACGTGAACGAACCCCGACACCAGCGCTGCAAAAATAGACAGATCTACAAGCTCTCAACGCGTAGCGAACGGTGCTGCAGAAACGGGCAGGACGCGGCGCCTTGAGAGCCTGTGGATCAGCAGCAGCATGTGGGCGCGCCTCTGAGCCTCCAACGCCGGTGCGGGGAGGCAAGACTTCTCCAGGAGACGTTACTAGGGCAGGCAGGCTACATGTTTAACACTGTCACCAGCCAGTGGTTGTGATGTTAGCTTAGCTTGCAGCTGCTTGTCCGTTCCAACTTCACTTCATCTAAACTTATTTCTTATTTTGTTACCCCGTGGCTGCGCAGTTGTGCTGCAAAAACAGACGGATCTACAAGCTCTCAACGCGTAGCGAACAGAGCTGCAAAAACAGGCAGGAGGCGGCGCCTTCAGAGCTTGTAGATCTGGCTTTTTGCGACCTGCAGTGAGCTGTTCTCACTTTACTTTTATGACACGAATACATCGTTAATCGCCGATTCTTGGTCAGACGATAGGCGATTGAATAAAATTGGCATATCGCCCAACCTTAATATACAGTATACTGTATATATCCCCATATATACAGTATACTGTATATATGGGGGTATAACTATATACAAGGGTATATGCTGCAAATAGAGGGTTTTACACAACGTAAACATTACACAACTGCTATGGCTGCTGTGAACCATACCCAGTCCACACAGGATTCCTCTTTTCATGAAGGTATTAAAGCCCTACTTTGGCACTTTGATATCTGATACAGACCCAACTGATCTAGCACCAGTGTTAGGATGCCTGGCATAATAACTTACCACTCACTGATCTTTACACTGATCAATCTCCTGTATTCTATGTTGGAACCATAGACTGTAAAAAATATGGACAAAGCGTCCCGCGGGTCTAACGTGAACGTAAAATGAAGCCTGTCAGTCCTTGCAATGGAAGCCGTCATCTTTTGGCCCAGTTCAGGCCAGCTGCCCCATTGGCTGGCCCAGACAACGAGGCGGGACTTCCCCCTTCTTCTTCGTTGGTTTTTATTTTGACTCGAGTGGGTGGGGGATCCCGTTCATAGACTGTAACGGTAGCCACGCCCCTCAGAACATGCGCGACTTTATGGTCATTTTTCTAATAAATGGGACCATAATTTTCCAAAAAGAATATTATGACATTAGAAATGAGACTTTAAACTAGTGACTGGAAGCAAAAAGTATTCATGACCATGTTTATTAAGGTAATACAGTCTAGGTGAAGTTGGGCCCAAATACATGGACTTCTATGGGGCTATGGGTTTTTTTGAGCCCAATGAGAGCGCCACAACAGGCCATTATATGAACTTTCATTTCCTTAGTGGCTTCACAAAATATCCGTCTGACTGCCCCCCTGGTTGGAACATATAAAGCTGGAGGCAATGAGTGCATGCTCGGCATAGTAATCTAAGGCAGGGTGGATGGCACTGACTGTATGATCTCTTATGTAATGATTGTCCTGTCAATGGCAGACATTTTCACCATGCCATTTTCAAAATGCTAGTAACTGTCTCATGCAGAGATATGTTCTTGTATATTTTGCAACTAAATTGATAACAGTAGATTATTGTGATATATCCAAATTTCAGCTATTAGGGAAAAAAAGGAATGATTTGAATGCCCTGCTTCAGTCAGTGTAGATCAAGTTTCACTTCATTGTGTGTGTTAACCATGGTCACAACTCAGGAACTTTGATTTGTGTGTTGCTGAATGCTGGCTGTTTGTACTAAATAAGTGTAAAGCCAACCAGAAACATTTTGCTTAGTCACAGTACATGCCAATTCACAAACATAACCAACGATATCCGATGTCTGGATCAGCACACAAGAATACAACGCAATGCAACAATATGGTACAATGCATTACAGAACAATTGTAGATGGTTGTTACATGTACATTTCAAGTATAGCAAATATTGATCAAGCATTAAGTACTAAGTAGTAAGTTGAAGTATTGCAACGTTCTATACAGTGACTAGTGCATTAGGATTCAATCATAGAGGACATGACAATACAAAGCAAATGTGTATCCATGAACTGACATGTCAGCTGAGGAATATAATAGTGTATGTGTAACTCTGTTCGTGACCGTTCTGCTAATCCTGTACACCATTAGTCTCACCTAACACAAATGGTCTGGTATGCAGGCCATCTGAGAAGGCTCTTTATTTTCAATGCAGGACATGCGAAAGTGAGAACAGCTTTTGAAAGTGAGATACTTTGAAGAAGCCGCCATGTCAAAGGCGTGCATATACTGCATACCCGTTCAGAGTCAAAGGACTAATTGAAAGTTTTCAGGCTTGATGACATTATCCTGACAACATCCAACATTAGACCACCTAATCCACGTAGGTGGTTGGCTGGTCGCACTCATGCATACAGTGCGTGCACACATGTGTCTATGTGAAATTTTGCAAATGCATGCGTGCTCATGCTGTAGGTTCATGTGTGCTGGTGATCATGCACATATGTATGTATGTGCTTACGTAGATATGTGTATGTTAGATGTCGTGCTGCAGGATGACTGTGCCGCAGCACAAATGATTGCCTTTACAGCATCGCAGCTAAAAATAACCCTGCACCACAAGACAAGGAGGACAGGATAGAGTATTCTCTCTCTCTCTCTCTCTCTCTCTCTTTCTGTCTGTTTTTCTATTTCCACTATGCTCCCCTGCCCCACCCCACTTTATGACTTTCCGACTTCTTTGATTTTGTTCGCTATCACTAATTTTTCTCTTTCCTTTATCACTTTCGTCTTTCCTTCCTTCTCCTTGTCTTAACCTCTTTTCCCATTGGGAACCTTCACTTTCTTGGACTTTCTCTCTCTCTCTCTCTCTCTCTCTCTCTCTCTCTCTCTCTCTCTCCCTCTCTCTCTCTCTCTCTCTCTCTCTCTCTCAGCATCCACCCTCTCCAGCCTTCTCCCCTATTTCCATTCTCCTTTCTACCAACACGTCTGCTTTTTCTCATTATAACCCTCCCTTTTTCCTCCTTCTTTTCCTCCTTTGTCCTTCTCCGATCATCCCATGCCCCTCATTTGCGCTTATACTTCTTCATTTGCACTTTGTTTTTAAATTCAAGTCATTCTTCCTTGTCTGTTGAGCTTCTTCGGTTCCATCACTTTGTCCCTCCCTCACAATCTTATTATTCCTCCCCTCTTTCTCCACCCCTCCCTTTTCTCACCACTCCCCCCCCATCCCTCCCTCTCCTTCTATCCTCATTCTTCCTCCCTCTCTCGTGGTGAAGCCTCAGTGAAAGTCTCAATGTGAGCTCAGTTTTCAGGTCCAGCTCTACAGGGCCAACGCTGCCTGTGTTTTTCTACAATTAAATATAATTGGA
This sequence comes from Protomyctophum bolini, assembly GCF_963924005.1. Taxonomy (NCBI): domain Eukaryota; kingdom Metazoa; phylum Chordata; class Actinopteri; order Myctophiformes; family Myctophidae; genus Protomyctophum; species Protomyctophum bolini. The sequence continues at coordinate 29,545,949 of NC_137867.1, read as the reverse complement.
GGGTTTTTAAAAATAGAACCTCCCTTGCCCTTTTCTCCCCTCCTAGTCCGCACCACATGTGTTTTAAGACTTTGCCTGCAAGAGCTCGCACTGTCCCTAAAAAAAGACCACAACAAGCCCCCTCTTTCTGCAGGAGGAAAGGGCTGACGTGGAAGCAAATGAAATGGTTTCATTGCATGCGTGCGTTCACACATAATGTAAGAAAGCTTAGGAGACACAGATGTATGCACGTTCACACACATACTGTACATGCATTTGTATGTGCATGCACACACACACACACACACACACACACACACACACACACACACACACACACACACACACACACACACACACACACACACACACACACAGAGACCTTCACACACATACACCAGTTTTGGGCTTGTTACTGAGAAAATTAAATATATTCCTCTGTACTCATTACTCATTTTCAAAGTAATGACCACTACAAAGTAACAAATTGGATGGTGGAGATTGCATTGGTCAATGCAATCTCCTCTGTGCAGCCGAGCAATACATTTTATGCTCTTTCCTTTACCGAAGAACCTTTTTCTGTAGCCTTAAGTTAAACTAAGGACACAAAATGTGCAGTTCTTTTCATCAGTAATGCTATTCATGATGTGTGAGAGGAGCTCTCTACTATTGTTGTCCTTTAATGTAGTGAATCACTACAGAATAGCTTGCTTGGCCTGTAGGTATACAAAAATAATTGTGTCTATACTTACCTGATTTTGCCATTTCAATACAATGAAGTGACAATAAGAATATCCATAACAAATTATTTAACTACTTGTGTAGCTTTAATACATGTCTCAGGCGTCAAGGCATCAGTACAGTATGTTCCTGAACTCATTTCCACTAGGATTTAGCTGATTATGAAATGGATAGTTCGTGACTGTCCTTGATTATGATCGGAAGAGATGCGTTCAAAGCCGTTGTAAATGTTCTATAAACACACCTGTGTGATCGCATTACATCAGTATCACTGCACCGAACGAATTGTTTCAAAATGTTCAATTTTGTTGTGAATTTTTATTTACAATAACAGTTTCTGGTAATATTATTAGGCAATAAATAGACCATTCAGTTGTTCAATAACAAGGAATTTCATAATGTCTAGTTCAAAAGTAATATTTGGGTGCTGTCTGTTAGGACCATACCAGTGGTTTGTAAAGTCAGTTAGGACCATACCAGTGGTTTGTAAAGTCAGTTAGGACCATACCAGTGGTTTGTAAAGTCTGTTAGGACCATACCAGTGTTTTGTAAAGTCAGTTAGGACCATACCAGTGTTTTGTAAAGTCAGTTAGGACCATACCAGTGTTTTGTAAAGTCAGTTAGGACCATACCAGTGGTTTGTAAAGTCAGTTAGGACCATACCAGTGGTTTGTAAAGTCTGTTAGGACCATACCAGTGGTTTGTAAAGTCAGTTAGGACCATACCAGTGGTTTGTAAAGTCTGTTAGGACCATACCAGTGGTTTGTAAAGTCTGTTAGGACCATACCAGTGGTTTGTAAAGTCAGCTAGGACCATACCAGTGGTTTGTAAAGTCAGTTAGGACCATACCAGTGGTTTGTAAAGTCAGTTAGGACCATACCAGTGTTTTGTAAAGTCTGTTAGGACCATACCAGTGGTTTGTAAAGTCAGTTAGGACCATACCAGTGTGTTTTTAAAGTCTGTTAGGACCATACCAGTGTGTTTGTAAAACTCCTTTGGGTAAATGTGTCACTGCACATACTCCTACGCCCTACGGGCTGGGGCTGGTCAGCGGGAGGAGTAGGTTGAGTCTCTACGACGTCCTCTCACTGGAGACACACTGACATTTGTGTGGGGAGGAATTAATTGGAGCAATGAATTGCCATAGTTTATTGGTTCCCTGTACATCGGCGTATTGTCCTTGTTTTATTTGACTGAGCTTTGCTTCCATAATCATTAGATTTCACAATGAGGTGTGCATTGTTTACACAGACATATCACAGCATATTCCCCATTTGGTTACATTTGCACACCCTAAGTAAAATATTGATAACCAACCCTGAGGATTTTACTGTGCAGTTAGCTGAGACGAGAATGAGGAAAAAGTGCGTGCGTGCGTGCGAGAGTGCTTTCAATACTGTCTTATTTATAAATAATATGGACTCTGTGTTAAGTTTACAATTTAACAAAGCCCAAATGAGTTTGCAGCCTTGCTGTCACAGAATGCTTTCTCTCTAGGCAGCTAGTAGCTAGGCATAATGAATGCAAATGTTCTCATTAGGATTACAAAGAAATGTGCCATGGCATTACATGAAAGTTGCATGAGATAGGGGGAGACGGTACATTTTACAGAACATTTTTGTATAATATTTCCATAATTTTAAAGAGACATGTGTGTATACATGACATATTTAGGACAAGTCAAGATATGGCAGCCCTCTACGAGCTTCCTGCTCACAGTTATTTGAATTCAAAATATCAAAATGTGCTATTTTGGCATCCAACTGTTAATTCCTCCCACACATGTCTGTGTTTTCCCTACTGGCTCACCTGCCACTGAGAAGCCCCCGTCGGGAGGATGCAGTGCCATCGAACTACTCCACCCGTTCAATGTTCCCTACTGACAGGTGCACATGCAGTGATGAAGATCACTCTCTCCGTCCAGGTTTCTTAAGTTATCATGAACTCGGTCAATTTTGTTCTTCTAGATTCTGTACCGCAATGGATTTGAACCCCTAGAATCCGGGTACTTTACCCCTGGCAAACGAGAGAGGAAGTGAGATTCATAGTAGCCTTGGAGTTGTGGAGGACTATTATAGAACTACTGTGCTCCTCTGTTGCTGAGATACACACACACACACACACACACACACACACACACACACACACACACACACACACACACACACACACACACTTAGAGCGAGTCACAAAGAGATGCATGCTGTGCAGCCTGCTGTTTTGATAACAACACTCCCCAATATTTACATGTTCGCACGTGACGGAAACATACTCTGTAAGCTACATGGTCCATTTATTTGGATTTCTGTCTTTCATTCCTTTGTCTGTCTGTCTGTCTGTCTGTCTTAGAGGAAGTGCTAGAGGAGTGCTAGAGGAAGAAGTTGTTAATGGGCAGTAGCCCTGCAGTAACCACAAGCACAGCACAGGCAATTGAATTAGCCTCGGTCCCCACCCCCAAGCAGACCCATCCCCATCTGCACCCTTTGCGTCAGCATTGGGCTGAAAATAGATTGGATTTTGTTCAATTCAATTATAACTCAGGTGGTTGAATTCAATTCCATTACTCTAGTTCAGTTCAGTTCGGTTCTGTCGGTCTTATCGCTTCCCAGACACGTCATTGTAATTTCTAATAGTGGGGGGAAAAGAATATTTTGGGGATGGAGCCAGAGTATTGTTACAGTAGTAATTCAGTTGGCAGTAAAAAGTGATACAATATCAATGGCTGCAAGTGTACATCGATGGCCCTGAGATGGCAACATTACAGGAGGGACGCTGTCACTTCCACAGTACTCTGTCATCTTAACTAACTCCCCTGTCTGTTGGCTATATGGCGGTTTCCGAGTAATGGATCATGTCTTTCCTTCCCTCTGGCTCTGTGATAGCATCAGACCCTGACTGATTCTAAGTGTGAGTAGTGTTTGAGCCCAAGGGTGACATTTAGCAGAGCTGAGAACAGACAAGAGTTGAGAGTATGTTCTCTTTGAAATGTTCTGATTCCCTTTTGAAGGTTTCTGTAGGAACAGTTTGAGAGACCCTTGTGTTGATGCTACTCTCCCAGAAGACCTCGGCAAAGAAGAGAACACGGCTACACTACAGAGTACAGACTGCTAGAAAAAATGCAGCTGCCTGATCATTAACAGGTGTTTTTTTGTGTATCCTGTTCAGAATCCCACCAAGTGATTCTGGATTAAGACATTGCATATAAGTGCAAGCTTCGCTTGTTTTTTATGTTCAGGGACAATTGAATAGAAAGCAGATCCTTGCAACAAAAGCTATTGAATCTCTTACCAGCTATCAAATCCTAAGATGGTTTCATTGGTTTTACACATCCTTTGTGTTGTTTATGTGATTGGCCAAATGCCTGAGCAAAACAACGTGAATGCGTTTGTCACACTTATGTAGCAATGTGTTGCACATGGTCCACTGAAGCCTTTCACTGGCTGCGGAGAAGCGATCAGACTCAATAAAGTGTAAATCAGAAGCGTCATACATCAGTGATCACATAACAAAAAGGCTTTGTGTGTAACTGGATGAGTGACTTGAATGAGCTCGTCAATTATTAATGCCTTGTCTCCTTCACACTTCATAGGAGAGGAAACACACATGCATGCACAATGCGCGCACACGTACATGTACACAGAATCAATCACACAATCATAAATGGGGTACTGAGTGCAGTGAACTGACCCGTACACTATTACTTGACGTGTAACTCAGACCTTTTCATTAGTGATCTCTTGTATGAACGCCTAGGCTGGACAAGAACTGCTCCTGTAAGTGTCTGCGCGGAAGTACTGCCTTATATATCTAAAGGAAGTAAACGTTATGCTGTGCAGATCTGTTTACATTCCCAGATCATGAAAGCTGTATCGTGATTAGTCTGATAAAGACACCTTGCAGCGGGCGGAAGTTCTGCCCTTTATACGTTTTGGGGCTGTAGGGGGACCACATGTAATTCAGACAGGGCATTAGTCCGACATGCGGACTAGAGTCCGTGCTTGCGGTTATGGTTAGGTTAGGATATGAGTAGCTCTGATCCATAGCCTTCTACTGCTTCTACGATTCTGCCCTGCGCAGTAAAGGCTATGGGACTTACAATTTTAAATCTCAAATCGAAATCAGACCAGCCTCTCCTCTTTGGCGTAAATAAAAAGAACGTTTTTGCTACTCACCAAAACAAAGGCGGGTTGTGTCAATAGAAAGACTACTTTCCTTAGTGGAAGCACTCTGAGCCCCCCACCACACGTATAAACGGTACCTTTTGGCCAAAAAGGGATTTTTTTTCACCGGAGGAAAAATATTCTCTATGAGGCAGTTCTCTGGGCAATATCAGTAGAGGGTGCAGCGGAGTAACTAAAAATGTTTTTTTTCCGGTGGAAACAAAATCCCTTTTTGGCCAAAAAGTACAGTTTATACGTGTGGTGGGGGGCTCAGAGTGCTTCCACTAAGGAAAGTAGTCTTTCTATTGACACAACCCGCCTTTGTTTTGGTGAGTTGCAAAAACTTTCTTTTTATTTACACTAAAGAGTAGAGGCTGGTCTGCATTCATGCGAGCGGCGGAAGTTGATAGTAACATAGCTCTAATGCAACGCATTAGAGCTATGGAACAGAGCTAGGATATGAGGTGGGTTGTCATTTGTTGGGAATGAGGATAACAACACCTGGATTAAATAGCTGTCTCTGGTATCACACAACCAGGCAAGAATATATTACAGCATCAATTCAGTTTTCAGAGCAGGACAGAATTTGAATGAAATGGCGTGTCACAGAATTGGATCAAGCTGAATTCAGTTCCCGTTGAGTGCAGTGTCCACTCCTTTCAATAGCTTCTCAATGCTACTCCACATTGCCTCTTGTCCCTGGTCTGTTTGTCTGCTTGACTGCGTATAGCTACTAGCTTGTTGACCACGTGTCGACTGCTGCTTGTCAGTCTAATGGACTGAGGGTAATGAGAAGAGTAAATGTAATCAAGCTTACAGCCTTGCATCAAGTTAGCTAGGAAGATAGGCTACACAGTAAAATCCTCAGTATACAGTGTACAAATGTTCTTGTACACTTTTGTACAGAGGATTTTACTGAGTAGCAGGATGGCTGGCATGAGTGATCACTGCTCACTCTCAAGTCAAGCCAAATGTTTTATATAGGCATGTCTTACACACTTTTCTATTTAAATTCTTCTTCTTATTTTTTTTCGCACGCACGCACACACTGCAACAAATTATTCACTTCTGCACGGTGAATGCTAATTTGTAGACTACACAGCTGCCCCCCTCCCCTTGTGTGTCTGACTTAAATTAATTCTGCCTGGTTGTTTTTACTGGAGGACTGTAGAATTATTCACCAACCAAACCCACAGAGTAGAAGATGTATTATTTTACTAATGCAACAAGCTGGCAGTATATGCCTCCCTTTGTCTATTTTCTCTGTTGAGAGAAGGATTCGATGAGATTTGATCCAAGGCCGGCGAGGGCAAATGTGGCAAGCATTGAGGAAGACAGGTGTCTGCACGTGTGTGTGGTGTGTGTGTGTGTGTGTGTGTGTGTGTGTGTGTGTGTGTGTGTGTGTGTGTGTGTGTGTGGGGTGTGTGTGTGTGGGGGGGAGGGGGATTCATGGGGGCAAATTTGAATTCACGACTATACACAAATTCTCGACTGGTCGTGGGCCATAGTCCTTTTGATACAGTTATTTTTGTTGGAGGAAAGTAAAGGCGTTCTCCATGCATAACCACAGCTATATTCAATGTATTTTTAGCCTGTACTGGCCCTCCGAGACTCTCCGGTAGCAGTCAGCATGATTTAACCAGGGAAATATTGACCAGCTGGAAAATGTACAGGAACCATTTAAAAGAACAGGGCTAGGGAGTTCTGACAGTTTCATTGCTCCACTAATGCTCTATCATTGTGTGGTGAGGTGGGTGTATGCATGTGTATAATGGATTTGTAAAGGCTCTTTACGTGTGAATGGAAGTCTGCAGTTCGCGCGCGCGTGCGCGTGTGTGTGTGTGTGTGTGTGTGTGTGTGTGTGTGTGTGTGTGTGTGTGTGTGTGTGTGTGTGTGTGTGTGTGTGTGTGTGTGTGTGTGTGTGTGTGTGTGTGTGTGTGTGTGTGTGTGTGTGTGTGTGTGTGTGTGTGTGTGTGTGTGTGTGTGTGTGTGTGTGTGCGTGCGTGCGTGCGTGCGTGCGTGCGTGCGACCTGCCTGCGTGCGTGCGCACGTGCGTGCGTGCGTTTGTGTGTGTGTGTGTGTGTGTGTGTGTGTGTGTGTGTGTGTGTGTGTGTGTGTGTGTGTGTGCGTGTGCGTGCGTGTGCGTGTGTACACACTCACATGCATGTGTAAATGCGTGTGTGGCTGGCTGCAGTAGCTTCACTCTGTTCTTTCTATAGCAGCAACAAATCATCTGTGGTGTGTAGTAGTAGGCTAAGTGATTCTCAATGTTTTTAAATTCAAAGGCACTCCAGTTTATGCATTAGGCCATAGTATCTTGTAAGTGATATGTCAATAATTCAGTCCCTGCCATCATGTGGTGACCACAGCAAGACAATGAATCCTCACCAGTTTGTTTTAACCACCCTAGAATCGATCCAATACTGGGCTTTGGTAATATCAGCAAAAATAGGCGAACATTTGACAAAAATGATCTACAAGTACAAGGTCAAGATACTGTATTTGGTGTGTAGAGGATCCCAAGAACAGACCCCCTGGTCCACAAAGTATGAGTTGAAGTGGTCAAGTGTCTGGAGTGTTCTGAATGACTAAAATAGGGGCATCAAGATGGGGGATGCACAGATGACGGGGCTTTAAAGCTCAAGTGGGTGTGTTGCACATAGACTTTGAAGTCGTCTCATGTAATATTTCTGTTCTTTTCTGAGCCTCTGCCTGCTGCAGAGCTTCCATTTACTGGAGCCAAAGCCTTCCTGGTGCTGTCTTTATACCCTGCCTCCACATAACCCCCCACATTTACGCTCTACCTCTATAGAGAGATCACAATACACAGCCCAGTGCACACGGCCCATGTTGATTTAATTCCACTGTGTGCATGCGTGTGTGGAGATGAATGGATGTGCCCGTTAATGGAGGCGTCAGGGCCGATAGAAATGCACTGACTTAGATATTGTCCTATCTTATTTCATTTGGAATGTAGGGCAGAGGAGGGCGTAGAGTAGAATAGTTTTGTCAGAATGCTGGCAAGGAGCAGCTAACTGCCTATAATTGTTTTTTGTATGTCTGTTAGTGTTACAAAGTTAACCACTTCAACCCTCTCTGCTCATTGAACTTAGCCGGGGTCGGCTCTGCTCTTTTCTCCCCCTCTACACCAAATCTCTTTGCCGAAAATAGCAGATCTACAAGATCTTCTATTTTCTGCGAATGTTCCACATGCCCGACAATAAGAACACTATAGTTGCAAGTGTTTAAGTTGTATGTCTCTTCCTCCTCTCTCCTCCCTTCTTCCTCATCCCTCTCTCCTACCTCCCCTCCTCTACACCAGGAACCCTGTGGAACCTGTCGTCCTATGAGCCCCTGAAGATGGTCATTATAAATCACGGCCTGCAGACCATGACCAACGAGGTCATCATCCCCCACTCGGGCTGGGAGCATGAGCCCAACGAGGACTCCAAGCCGCGCGACGCAGAGTGGACAACTGTATTCAAGAACACCTCAGGCTGCCTCAGGTACGTACTGCAACCACTCGCAGTCTGTTTCAGATGACAACAGAACGTCTACAGATGATTACAGAAAACGGCAAAATAAAATATCAGATGCGCCTTCCATTTAGACGGCTACTGGGTTTTCAGGGGTTGAAACAAAGTGAAACCTCCTTCCAGAGTGGAAATCTTTGAAAGCGCTCCGCCTCCCGTCTCCGTGTAAATGGGCAGGAGAAACGACAAAACATGTTGTTCTATGCAGTAACGCAGTGCTTTATTAAACTTTATTTGTATAGCACCTTCTTAACAAGGTTACAAAGTGCTTTAATTTGAGTAAAGAATCAATTGTACAACACATTTTAGAATGGTTTCACAAGACAGAAATAAGTGGATATACCTGGAATTTGTCCTCTGCATTTAAACCATAATTACTTAGGAGCAATGGGCAACTTTTGAACAATGCCCGGGGCTCAGTGTCTTACTCAGTGTCTTACTCAAGGACACTTTGACACTAAGCTAGGAGGAGCCGGGGATCAAACTTGTAACCTTGGCTTCTGGTTCCCAAACAGTCACTCTACTGGGCCCTTTCCCGCCCTCTGAAAGCCAATGCTGGTCTCATCTGCTTGAATTAGGAATGAATATTCTGCGTTGAGGTCAATGGGCAATGTTATCTGCAAGATAATTATTTCATCTCCTTGAATTAGTAATTAAAATTCTTCATTAAAGTCATTGGGTAATGTTAGCTACAAGCTAATGGGTTTGTCTAATGGAAGTCACAGAATGACTTTGATGGGGTATTATTTTGTTAAGTAGCCTACAGGACATTATTCGGATCCTCTGCAAAAACAGAACCACTGGTGAATTTACTTAGTTTGGAATGTGTGCAGCTCCATTTATTGTTTTGCTTGTTATTCTAAAGGTAATTGTCTAGCGTGGTGTGTTGGCAGGTCTCAAGACAGACTACCTAACTCTTTAGCTTGCCTGACACACACATCCGTTCAGTCTGGCACTGCTGCGATAAAAAGAAAGCTGTAGTTTAGCCTCCAGGCAGAGATAATAGCTCTATTGTACTTTGAACTTAATACACGCACGCACGCACGCACGCACGCATGCATGCATGCACGGCACGCACGCACACAATAAAGAACACAATAATAATAGCAAAAACATTGGATAACAGAAAGTGAAAAATACATAACATACACAATCATGCAAGTCTGCACAAATACCTACTGTATATATTTGCTTCCAGATACACAAACACATATGCTATGCCCAAAACACACTTGCACGCATGCACACACACACACACACACACACACACACACACACACATACACACACACACACACACACACACACACACACACACACACACACACACACACACACACACACACAGGCGATAACAGCTGCAGTGAGGTTGTGATGGAGTGTGTATCCCAGTCTCAGTCTCCTTGTGCAGATAAAACATTCAGCCAGGCTGATTGTCTACTCTAGACTGAAGCACAGCCCTGCTGCCAAACACTGTCAGTTTGACCTGCAGCCTGCAATCTGTATTGCACTCACAGCCACAGACCAATTGGATGGATCTGTGGGTGACTAAATCCATTTATTTTCCACATATCATCACCGTCAGGGCAGAAATCGTTCCTTTTCATCATTATGTATTTATTTATTGAGGGGCGCTAGCCCCTCCTACATCCAGCTTTTGGTTACTGTCCACAAACTTCGTCTTAAACAATAAATTCCCATGGACAATGAATGGAGAATTTTAGGTCACATTGTCTGAGCAAATAGGCATAGTGTCTATTTTACGTCATGATGATGTACGATGATAAGAGTGCCCCTCACTTCACATGGGTGTGATTTTTAAATAGTGAAAATAGGTATACGATCTACATTGTGACTTGTAAACTTGTAGATCTGCTATTTTCACTCCTTTTGTTTGACACTAGAACAACGAAGTAGGGTATTAATCTGTGGGGGAAAAGAGGAAAAAGTTTAAGTATGGAGATAATCTTCATGAAAATAAAGGATTTTTCTACTTCAACTACAGTATAGCACTTTTAAATAACTTGTGTGCTGTATTATTTGAAACCTTCTCCAAAGAGCACCTGTCTGCACTTTCGTTTTACATAAAGGACCCACGAAGCGCTTCTTCTATTCTTTTTTCTGATATGGAGATAAGAGGGTTCTGCTCGATGGCAATGATATATTTAGTACTAGGGCAGCCATACTATCTAGACTTTATTATATATTTATTCCGTATAAACCTTTTAGGGTCCCTGTGACGTCATGTGAGTCAATAACTCACTACATCATCATCATTATCATACTGTACTTATCCAAGACTCAAAGCTTGAAATTGTCGGTGCAACCACACTTACTAGCGGAACCATACATATGCTGTCTTTATTTCAACTGTTTCAAACTAAAGTGTGTGTGTGTGTGTGTGTGTGTGTGTGTGTGTGTGTGTGTGTGTGTGTGTGTGTGTGTGTGTGTGTGTGTGTGTGTGTGTGTGTGTGTGTGTGTGTGTGTATGTGTGTGTGTGTGTGTGTGCGCAAGTGTGGCGATATTATTTTCAATTAGACATCCTGTTGTCATTCTCAAGAGGACAGGTGTGTGTGTGCGTGCGTGCCTGCGTGTGTGCGTGTCTAATGTCATGGTACGATACTGTGTGTGTCTACTCATGAATGTGTGAGCGCGTACAGTACATGTAGTACGTGTATGTGTCACTGTGTCACTGTCTATCAGACTAGCACCGGCAAATTCATCACACCTAATACAGCATATCACACAATTCCATTTCTCATGTGTCATAGTATATCCGTCTCTCCATCTCTCTGCATCGCTCTCGTTCTCTGCTGGATGCTGCTATCTCCATGGCAACTGTAACCAACCATTCGGTTGCCTAGTAAGCTGGCAGGAGAGAGGCCGGAGGAAGGAAGCGCTGATGCCAGGGAAATTCTGTTTACTCACCCGCCACCACACACACACTGCTCAGAGCTCAATATATATACACACACACTTAGTTTTATAGTAATGGACCGTTCTGTCGATGGGGGGGGGGGGGGTCACATTTGTTTAGAGAGAGAGAGTGTGTGTGTGTGTGTGTGTGTGTGTGTGTGTGTGTGCGTGCGTGTGTGCGTGTGTGCACGCGTCTCGTCTTTGTACGTCCTGCGATTCACCCATTGGATGGGTCTGAGTCTGGGTGATTAAATCCATTTATTTTCCATAATTGCATTTTTTTCTTCCTGCTTCCTGAAAGACACACAGAGAGAGAGAGTGTGAGAGAGAGAGTGTGTGTGCGTGTGCGTGCATGCGTGTCTCTAGCGGTACCAATATGGTTTTATGGTGTTAGCATTGACCTTGGGGTGGATTAGGGTGGATGATACCAGGGGTCAAGAGAGACTACACCCATCTATCTCCATCAGTAACCTCCATCCATCACAGTCATCTCTCTTTCCCTCTGTCCATCTCTCAATCCCTGTCTGTCTGTCTGTCTGTCTGTCTGTCTGTCTGTCTGTCTGTCTGTCTGTCTGTCTGTCTGTCTGTCTGTCTGTCTGTCTGTCTGTCTGTCTGTCTGTCTGTCTGTCTGTCTGTCTGTCCGTCCGTCCGTCCTCTACTCTACTCTACTCTACTCTACTCTACTCTACTCTACTCTATGCATGTTGCCATGTGTCTGCATCTCACCTCTATATTTATTTTCTTGTTTTGTTTTTTCTGGGAAATTTTCTATCTTTATTGGATAGTATTAGTGAAGAGAGACAGGAAACAGAGAGAGAGACATGCAGCAATGGCTCGGGACTCGAACCTGTGACGTGCTGTCATGCTACATTGAGCCCACGTGCCCGGAGTGCTAAGTCAGCGGCCCGGGCTTCTCTCTATTTCTCTAAGTCAGCGTCCCGGGCTTCTCTCTATTTCTCTAAGTCAGCGACCCGGGCTTCTCTCTATTTCTCTAAGTCAACGGCCCGGGCTTCTCTCTATTTCTCTAAGTCAACGGCCCGGGCTTCTCTCTATTTCTCTAAGTCAACGGCCCGGGCTTCTCTCTATTTCTCTAAGTCAGCGTCCCGGGCTTCTCTCTATTTCTCTAAGTCAGCGTCCCGGGCTTCTCTTTATTTCTCTAAGTCAACGGCCCGGGCTTCTCTCTATTTCTCTAAGTCAACGGCCCGGGCTTCTCTCTATTTCTCTAAGTCAACGGCCCGGGCTTCTCTCTATTTCTCTAAGTCAACGGCCCGGGCTTCTCTCTATTTCTTTAAGTCAGCGTCCCGGGCTTCTCTCTATTGGTCTTATCTCTCCATCTATCCATCCCTTTTCATCTCTCTGCGTCTATCCTAACAATAGTATGGCACTGGTAAGATATGAATACAGAGTTATTTTTAAATTAAGTGTAGACTCTGGGTTGTGTGTGTGCATGCGCATGTCTGTGTGTGCGCGCGCGCGTGTGTGTGTGTGTGTGTGTGTGTGTGTGTGTGTGTGAGTGTGTGTGTTTGCACGTGACGTTTCTCCATCCATCTGGTCATCTGTCTCCATCAGACTGTTATGCTCTGCTGTACTTCCTGCAGACTGTTGGGTTGTTCACACATGGTACCAACTACCAACTGTGACCTTCACACCTAATGGAAGCCCACAAACTGACTTTCTGTGTGTGTGTGTGTGTGTGTGTGTGTGTGTGTGTGTGTGTGTGTGTGTGTGTGTGTGTGTGTGTGTGTGTGTGTGTGTGCGCGTGCGCGTGCGCGCCTCCTGTGTATCTCCTGTTTTATCCGTTTTTTTGCAGATTAATGCCTATACTTCGTCATGTGAAAGTAGCTATTATTAAGAATATTTTCTATATTTTTAATAATATTTTTATATCTTTTTAACAGATGGTAAAATCATATTAGATCAAATTATAGTAACTTTAAAGATTTATTTGGGGGCTTTCATGCCTTTTTTGATAGGATAGTAGATAGGAAATGGGGAGAGAGATGGTGAGTGACACGCAGCTAAGGTCGTTGGGATCGGGATTGGAACCGGGGACAGCCTAGCTATAGGTACCCGGACCACCACCTGGCCCCGGCCAATAGGACTATAGGTACCCGGACCACCACCTGGCCCCGGCCAATAGGACTATAGGTACCCGGACCACCACCTGGCCCCGGCCAATAGGACACTTTATTGATTCTTAAAGATATATCAGGTTATTCAAGCAGCCAGTGATATATATATATATGGTAAATGGTATATGGTATATGGTAAATGGTGTATTTATATATTTTATATTTATATTTATATATATATATATATATATATATATATATATATATATATATACTGTGTATATATATATATATATATAGAGAGAGAGAGAGAGAGAGAGAGAGAGAGAGAGAGAGAGAGAGAGTAATACAGGTACAGTATAGGAGCATATCAGGAGGAAGAATCTTTTCATGGATGTATACAAGTGTAAGCTGAAAACCTACAGGAAAGGTAAGAAAGGCACAATAACAATCTAGAGATATAAATAGCAGGTACTGTGCTTTGTTGTAACTTAATATGCGACTTAATAGTGTTCAGAAATATAGACTATATCATTGTTCATACTGAATATTCATTATGAAAGTATACATTCCATCATAAGACAACTTAAACCATTAAAACCGGGGAAGCAACAAGTCATTTTAGATGTTTGTGTTGGCCTATTCAAAAATCAGTGTTGGGGAGTATTAAGCTACATGTAGCTGAGCTACGTAGCTTAGCTACATTTTGCTGTAGCTTGTGGTATTTTAGCTACATTCATATTTGTGTACCTCGTCAAGTAGCTCAGCTACTTTTTGGGTCATTTTTTGTAGCTTAGCTACTCAAGTTACAAGCTACAATTTTGGGTCTCCCAGAGGGGAGGAGGGGTCTCCCAGAGGGGAGCAGGGGTCTCCCAGAGGGGAGGAGGGGTCTCCCAGAGGGGAGCAGGGTGGGAGGGGTCTCCCAGAGGGGAGCAGGGTGGGAGGAGGGGTCTCCCAGAGGGGAGCAGGGGGAGGAGGGGTCTCCCAGAGGGGAGCAGGGTGGGAGGGGTCTCCCAGAGGGGAGCAGGGTGGGAGGAGGGGTCTCCCAGAGGGGAGCAGGGTGGGAGGGGTCTCCCAGAGGGGAGCAGGGGGAGGAGGGGTATCCCAGATGGGAGTAGGGTGGGAGGAGGGGTCTCCCAGAGGGGAGCAGGGGGAGGAGGGGTCTCCCAGAGGGGAGCAGGGTGGGAGGGGTCTCCCAGAGGGGAGCAGGGGTCTCCCAGAGGGGAGGAGGGGTCTCCCGCATGTACATTCTCAATTTAACGCTGAAAAATAAAAAGTAGCTGAGCTACTTTTCCTATGTAGCTGTAGCTTTACAAGCTACATTTCTCCAGGGGTAGCTATGTAGCTTGATCAAGCTACTGCCATGGTGAGCTACTTGTAGCTTTACAAGCTACGCTTTCAAAGTAACTTCCCCAACACTGCCTATTCAAAAATAGATGATGTACAAGCTCGCAGTGCAACACTTTTAAACTATAAAAAAAAAAAAAGTCAGAAAGTGTGTGAAAACATTTGTAGAAGGATGGAACTGACCTGTTCTGACGTTCGATATGTTCATCTGACCTCATCAAACCCTGTACACTCAAGACACAGTCCCAGATAGAACAGAGACCCTGCCTGCACCTCTCCCCACCCTGACAGCTCCTCCGGACTGTAGGAAACAGCTGACAATAAAACCACCCGTCAAATACAACCATGTCCACCGCTGCTCTGTACAGCGTGCGACGTGCGTGCGTGTGCGTGAGTATGTGTGAGCGCACGCACGCTTGTGTGTGTGTGCGTGCTTGCGTGCGTGCGTGCATCTGTGCCTGCATGCGTGTGTGTGTTTTCTGAAGACGGATGGATTGTTTTATGAGAGGGTGTGCCAGGACTCAGACGTCTGGCGCTGTCCGGCTGCTCTGTGGTGGAGATTAGTTTTAATTAGCATACTGTGTGTAGAATGGACCCAGCTCACATTATCTTACACACCGAACAGGGTAATGAGAGGGAATGAACGAGGTGTGTGTGTGTGTGTGTGTGTGTGTGTGTGTGTGTGTGCGTGTGTGTGTGTGTGTGTGTGTGTGTGTGTGTGTGTGTGTGTGTGTGTGTGTGTGTGTGTGTGTGTGTGTGTGTGTGTGTGTGCGTGTGCGTGTGCGTGTGTGTGTGTGTGTGTGTGTGTGTCAAATTGAGCACAACATTGGTGTCCCCATTTAGATTTAACTGCTGTTTCATAAAGTAAGAGTTAACTTAAGTTCAGACAAGTACCTGTTATGGTTATGTTTAAGGTAAGGGTTAGGGTTAGATGGGTCATTTTTAAGGTTAAGGGATATGGAATGAATGTTAGTCAAAGACATGTCCCTGAAACGTTTGCAAAAAGTCTGATTATGCTTCCTTCATAAAAACCAGAATGAGGAAACTAGAATCCAACGGAATTTAGCTTATTCCAGTTTTAGGTGCTGTTTAATATGTCCTCATAAAAAGACCACCATACATGTGTAGTATAATGCAAATCATATGCATTTTTATAGCAAACATGTATTGTATACACTGTAACTGTACAGTAATACATGTACAGTATAGTCAGTTGCTTGTATTATGTCATTCTCATCATATCTTAGATTATATAGATTTTTGATATTGTAATATACGGTACTGATATGGCAAAGATGTTATTTCCCGGTTTTAATTATTATCATATATTATTAATTATTATATATTATTTTATACTATTACATGTTTTTTTATACGCTATAAAAATAGCTAAAATATTAGATTTTCAGTACAAGTTCACAATGCTTGTAGATGAGCCATTTTAGTTATTTTTGTGTTGTTTTATTTTTATTCTACGCAATTGTATTGCCACAATATGGATATCGAGTTATTTGGTAGAAAAATACCTTGATATTTTATTTTGTCCACATGGCCCAGCCCTGAATGGTAAACATTCTGAGTGGAGTCCTGAGGCTGAGGCTGAGGCTTCACTCTGAGCCTCACCTCAGTAGAGGCCTGTCATGTCTCGTCTACTGATGCAACAGTGGAATCCGAGCTGACACACACAGCATTCACAACCGGTTTCTGAGCATCTGTACACTGTCTACATCAGTCTGTTATGTGTCACTTCTTCTGTGCTTACTGTGTGTGTGTGTGTGTGTGTGTGTGTGTGTGTGTGTGTGTGTGTGTGTGTGTGTGTGTGTGTGTGTTTCTTCACAGAAATGTGAGCTCAGATGGGGCAGAGGCGAGGCGCAGGCTGAGAGAATGCGAGGGATTGGTCGACGCCCTACTTCATGCCCTCCAATCAGCAGTAGGGAAGAAAGACATGGACAACAAGGTATGATGGTTCCCATCGACACAAACACATATATTGTGAAAATTGCCAATCTACAACGCCTCACGTTTGCGAGGCGTTGTGAGCTTCGGCAATTTTCAAAAAGTTTGACTCTTTCTTATTATTTGACAATTTGGACAATTTGAATGTATGTTCCTTGTCCCTCTGTATACTGTATATTTTAGTTTTAACTGGCACTGCCTCTCTCTCTGCCCTTCCAGTCAGTGGAGAACTGCGTGTGCATCATGAGGAACCTCTCCTACCACGTCCACAAAGAGGTGCCAGGGGCAGATAAGTTCCTGGACCCCTCAGCACTGCAGGCTCCGGGCTCCGCAGGGCCACAGAGGAAGAAGAAGGATGACGCTGGCTGCTTTGGAGGGAAGAAGGCCAAAGGTGAGGATGGTATTGGATGCACTCAACAAGAACATTGCAATGGTTTTGTTCCAAAATGAAAAGCAAAGACTTGAAAAGCTTTTTGAAAACTTGAAAGCAAAGACAAGTACGACAAGTAAGACAGTGAAAGAAACTGCAGGGAGGGAAGAGAAAAACACATAGAAAATAGAGTACTTTTGTTCTTTAAATATCTTTTGTTTGAACAAAGTTAGACATTATTCCTAGACAAAGTACAATTCTCAGAGTTGTTTAAGGGTAACAGGAAATTAAAAGGTGTCTGATACAATGATATCGATGTCACCTTTTCCATTCCCATTTCCAATGGATCTGCTTTTTCTGTGATTAAGATATTGACTGTTGAACTTGAGATAATTATTGTTTTGCCCTCAGAATGGATATATTGAAAGTAGAAATTATAATATTTCCCTGATTTAATCTGTGTTAAATAGGAGTGAAAGCTGCACTTCTATTGGATGGAGAGATCTCCTTCATGTCTCTCATTCGGGTTAAGGGTTTTGTACACCACATTAGTCTTTAATTACATCATTTTAATCCTTTTAATCTAGCCGTGATATTTGCAGGAACTAGGATGAATATGAGGTTAGAAATAACATTATTTGTTAATAAAATAATTTGTCACAGAGATTTCTCTTTCTCTTCTCTAATGCATCATTCTCAGTAGCAGCCAATTTGCTTCTTACAAGATTCAGACAGAAAACAAATGTTTGATAGCAGATCATTCCAATGTTTGATAATGGATTATTCCACAACATGGAATCTTGTTTGTGAGCATTAATTTGGTAACTCGCTGTACAGTATCTGTTTTTTCACTATCTACACTGTCTCGTATATCAATATTTTGTTTGCTGTTTCATTACAAAGCACTAATTTATATTTAACAAAAAATGTTGCCTGTTGAATACTCCATATCCATTTATATGCAGACTGGTTCACAGTGACATAACAGGTTTGGGGCAGTGTTTCTTGCACAAGGACACGCAGCTGGGAATTATGCCCAAGACCTTGCTTTGTCTTAAGGCCATGTCACATCAAACAGACTTGCATGAACTAATGGTGACTCGTGGCAACTAATCAGATGGCTTTGTGTCACCTCACGTCTTAGGTCAAAGTTATGCTAATGCTAGCCTGGAACACACCACAAAGTCTACAGCTGATGGTCAGCTGATGGCAGACTTTTGTGCCTGCATGAGAGGAAGTAACTCTCCTTTCCAGGAGGTGGAAATAGTCTGTATTATGGCATATCTATAATAGCAGATTCAAGCTCAAAGGGGAGATGACATGAGCTGTTGATCTTAATAACAAGAATTCAAAGAACGGCCTTGCATATTTGGCAAGAATGTTCTCATTAATTTAACTTGCACACTTCCACTCTTCCACACTCTAATTAGCTGTGTTTGTTTCAGTCAAATTGTCAGTACATAAAGTGCAAATGAAAATATTATAAATGTAATGAAAACGGTTTTGTTAGTAGTGGCATGAAGCTGTTTGAAAGCTAACTTGATGTTTTGAATAACAGATCATGATAACAAAAACAAACAAAATGGATAGATAGATAGATTATAGCAGTGACTGACTGAGACATCGAGCGTGCATGCGCAACTGGTTGTGGCCCCCATCAAGTGACCTTTTGACCAATGCGGCCCTCGCCCCAAGTTGAGTTCGACACCCCTGCCAGTATACATCAGTTATTTGAAAATCTACAAGCTTACAATGCAATGCAACACAGCTACTATTTACAAAGAAATCACTGAAAAAAACATTTGAATAGTTTGGAAACATTTTAAGAAGACAAATCTTGTGTGAAGGTCCTTGGCACATAATAGGATCACTCAAAGGTTGCGGAAGAGCGGCCTCTATCATCAACACCGTAAGCCCCAAATGACAAATGTCATACACCAATGACGGTCTGCGCCTTGGATTGAAATGACAAATATATTCGTCAATGGCAGTCAATGAGTATTAATTTAACTCTGAAAGAGTAAAAATGGACACATATAGTCTTTCAGTGTTCAATTATCAGGGGTCCTTTTTACATTTTAAGAGCTAAATTACTTTGTAGCCACATACACTACTCAGCGACAGCTGTGCCATTTGTCCATGTTAGTGATCTCCTAATCAGCATCCCTCCTCCCAGGCCATTAGCTAAATGACACCCTTATCTCCCTAACGCACACCAATAATAGCCACAATTAATCTGCCAGCCAATGAGCCAGGCAGTGCCCCTTGACCCTAAACATCACCTCGGGGCTGTCTGCGGTTCAGAGGTCATGACAGCAAGAGAGTGTAGTCTAGGTGTGCAGATTTATAAACGTAGTAATTGGCCACCCGGCCGAGCACGTGCGCGTAGGCCTATGCACAAACGCACGCACGCACGCACACACGCACGCACTGACTGACTAATGATATGTGTTGTAAGTCTAGGTGTAGGCCCTGAAGGTGAGTGCTTTGAAGGAGGGAGAGATTGAAAACAAAATGCCCCAGCCTCTGAATCAGTACAATGAAGCAGTACTTCTACACAGTAAATGCTGGGAATTTTCAGAGTGCAATATTGACATCACAATGAGTCTCCACGGTCATTTATTAACCTCTTGAACACTAGCGTCCGTATTCTGGGCCTGTCAGAATAGCCAGACATTTCACCAAAAACTACAAACTGACAACACTTGGCAATGCACTGCCTTGTTGTTTTGAACTCATGTGTCGCGTTGTTTAATTTCTTCATTATTATTATTAAGAACGCTGATTAGCCTGGTTGGTATTCCAAACGAGGAAACACACTGAATCAGACCCTGAGATGGCAACATTCAGGGGCTGGAGCCAGGCAAATATTTCCATACTTCAAAACAATAATTTGTTGTTATTAGTATTCTTTATGTGTGACACTCGCTTGTCCTCCCTGTTTTGCTGACTGGCTGGGCAAAATGCAGGGGTGAACTAAATACTGTATGGGGAAAAGCAGAAAATAATTTATGGATTTGTTTATTTCTCTTCTTTCTTTCATCCTTTTTTCTTTCATCCTTTCTTTCTCTGTCTTTCTGCCTCTCTCTCTCTCTCTCTCTCTCTCTCTCTCTCTCTCTCTTTCTCAGCCATCTCAGTTTCTTTCATCATTTTGCCAGTAGAACACATGTGGAGTGCTAATGGGTTCCTATGTCTACTCACCTCCCATTTGAGTGTTTGTCTCCCATGTGTGTCTCTCTATGCCCCTCCTCTCTAATTTACATACTTACTTCTCTCTTTCTCTCTCTCTCTCTCTCTCTCTCTCTCTTTCTTCCTCTTGTTGCCACCAAACTATTGCAAACTGTGAACTAATTCTCTCCCCTGTCTCCATTAGTTAAATATGTTCAAAGTATTACACCTGTCATCCACAGCATTCACTTTGTTCGCATGCACACACGCGCGCGCGCGTGTGCGCGCGCGCACACACACACACACACACACACAGTCACACACACACACACACACACGCACACACCCTTTTCACCAACCCTCTTCTCTTTTTCCCTGCTTGTGTTTTTGGCATTGCTGCTGCCTCCTTGGCTAACTATAGAGGAATGGTTTAATCAAGGTGAGTGTTTCTGTCTGTCTCACTCTTCTGCCCTTTCTCCTTTAAGACACATCCTCCTCCTACTCTGCCACTTTGCTCATAGCTAAAACACTTTGGCTGTCCTCCAATGCTGATAAAGTTGCACTTTAGATGTTGTGTTTCTGCCATCCATGTAGAATCTTCATGTCACCTGTAGCAATGAATGTCATAGAATGCATTCCCAGTCTGTGAAGTCAAATTCATACCGTGTTCTACAACAACAATTATGCATTTTAAGTTACTGAAAGAGCTTTTGTAGTTGTGTTGTTCTTGTTATACAACATGGTTGTTCGTTTTGTATAAATTAGCCTGTAGTCATTCAGTCTTTTTTAGACTGTTCATTTAGTGGTAAAGCAGAGTGAATGCACGGTGACAAACAGTAAGATAATGTGTCCACTCCACTGGGAACCTCTTCATACAGTAGCATTGTGTCTTTTCCTCCTAATTATTCATGAAAACACCTGCTTCGTCAGGTGTTGTGACAGTGCTGAGTAAACATGTTTTCAGCCGTAAATTCAAGGCGCAGTTGAACATACAGTATTTACACCACAAAAGAGCACAATTATCATTTTGAGTTAAAAGCATCACATTAATCTGTTTGCACTGTTGCTAAAACACGAGGTTTGAGCATATGGTAAAGCCATCTGGTTTGTATGCGGCTATAGACTCTAATTTGATTCAAGTTTGGAAAAACTAAAGTTATAGCCAGGACATTATATATTGGCACTGATCTATTGCCAATATCAGGTCCAACCAAGAGTTATGTCAGATATATGTAATTAAATTTGTAGTGTAGACTACTGTGTATACAGTATGTGTGTATGTGTGTATTTAGGTAACATGTACTGTACAGTAGCAGTGGTAACACTTCATCTTATTAATTTGTGTATTAACATATGGAAAAACAACACTGGGACAATATTTAATATAGCTGATGAAAGTCATTACACCCTTTGTAATGTTTTACAGAAATTGTAGGCTATGTTCTTTAAACAGTACTGTTGCACTTACAACACTTACAGTAAGCATAGGTTAATACACAGCTTTATACAGTGGAAGACAACCAACACTTTTTTCAAGTGAAGATTCTCCATAGTTTTTTGTCAAGTAAGACTTGCTGGAAGAGTCCTTAATTAGGATTCCACCCTGTCTCTGTGGGCATGTCCACGTGCATGAGACATGTTCATTAGCTTTTTTCTACTGTAGTCACCATCTCTGTCCCATCTCCCGTTTCGTATTGCATTATTGCATTTTGTAGATGTTTTCCTGCCTGCGTACTGTAGCTATTTCAGTGGATGTGGTATAGTGTGCACACGCATGTTTGTGTGTCTAGATAGATATTGATTCAACTTATAATTCTGAAAATAATGTGCTGGCAGTGTATTTTGATAGGTGTGATTGTAACACAAATGGTACAGTATGCTGTCGACCTGCGATCTCGTAATGTGACACTAACATATACTTTTATATCTCTCTCTCTCCTAGGCAGGAAAAATGGCGAGAATGACAAAAACTATGACACGTTGGATCTACCCAAGCGTACGGAGCCGTCGAAAGGTAGGCTGGGCCTGTCTGTCACAAACACAAGATAGAGCTCTGTACTTTTAGGAGCACTTCAAAAAGAAAAGGTAATTGTAGGACCCTGGGAATCAGGGCCTTTTTGCGATCAAAGGTTGCAGTTAACTATGGAATCGTGCGTTTTTCTTCACTTAAAATCCCCATACATGCCCCATATATTGTGCCCCGGTTTCGTGACATCACTATGACATCATCATCCCCATACACGGGGAATGCCCCCATACAGTATATTGTGTCGAGGTCTCGTGACATCACTATGACATCATCAGGGATATTAAGTCCATATACAGGAATGTCCCCATATATGGTCACACATTGTGATATCACGTTTAATCACATCTCCAAGACATGCTATATATGGCCATGAACCCTGGCCATGGCCATGAACCCTTGTCTATACCTGTTTTTCATTGTGCATTTCTTGAGATGCCTCATCCCCATCCATCCTTCCTCTTCGATGTGTCCGTTTTGACGGATACCTGTCCATTTAAACTCTAGACGGGCCTGCCTCAAAGTTTTTTGTGCAATTTGTGCAGCCGACAAAAACTAGAGTTCTCAACAGGCCCTCATCAAACCCTGTACACTCAAGACACTGCCCCCGCTGCCACCCTTAGATCTCCATATATGGAACTGACCTGTTCTGATATTCCATATGTTGATCTGACCTCATCACACCCTGTACACTCAAGACACGCTCCATATATGGCCAGTGCACGCCCTCAGGCATCTTACTGGTAATATAGCTCTGACACCACTAGTATTATACAATGTGTGACTTGCATTCCCGTAGGTGGACCTTTAATGGCAAGGCAAAATTATGTAGACGACCAAGACGGGACAATTTTATTACATGTTTTGTTTTTGGCTTTTTAATGAGCAATTAAGGGGGACATTCTTCCTATGCTGCCCTAGAGCCGATGTAACAATACAGCAGTTGTTTTGAAGAAATTAAATGTTTCTTCCATCTGTCTCTTTGTTACTGTTCTTGTTATTTCCTGCTAGATAATAGATTCAAATATAATAAAATATAATACAATGAAGATGTCACGCAGAGTGCAGACAAATCTTGAGTCTGGAGATACATCGCTTTCGTTAAATGTAATTTCTCTGGCAAGCAGAGATGAAATTGCGTCCCTGAAAATGTGTAGGCACTGCATTGTCAAAGATGAGCTGAGGGGTATGTAGAAAGAGAGACATCTGTGTGATCTGTTTGATTGGAGCAGTGTCATGTGCTGCTATTCCAGCCACAAACCTGACGGCTGATTGACTGTTTACCGTATCGGGGAACATTGGTGTGTGTTGTGACATGGCTTCTTTGTTACCTGAGTGGGCTCCTGAGCAAATAATAAGCTAAGCTAGGAACATCACATGCAATCTGTGATGCAATAGGAAATGAACAGGGAAATCTATTGGAATATGAAATGCCTTTCTCTTTTGCGCTTTTCTGTCCTATTTCTTGTGACTGCACGACCTGTTTAATCAAGGTTCGCAGTGATACTGGATCTTCAAGGTGTTCTGATTCTGACTGTCACTGTTTATGTAATGCTGCTGATCAAAGAAATTTACTCTTCTTCTGCTGTGCTCAAAATGTAAATGAGAATACCATTAAAGGAGAATTTCATGCTAGAAGGCTTTCTTACCTTATAGCATTAATAGCATTATTATTATATATAGCTATTTCCCCTACCCCACCATAAGCCCTCAATGGGGCGCTTGGATTTCAGTGCTAATTTGCTTATTTCCATCGCTCGAAAATCCACACTTTACTCCATAGTAACACTGTTGCTGTGTTCCAGCCGTAAAGCGTGAAGGGAAATAGCCGCATTTTTGCACAAAATGACTCCTGGACCACTTTGGTGTGGACCTAACAACTACAACAAAAGGTAAGAAAGCCTTCTAGCATGAAACTCTCCTTTAAAAGGGATGTTTTGAATATTTCCTCCTCAGTATCAAATCATTTGGATCTCAGGATCCACATGGGAAGGGTGTGTCTCCAACGTGGATCTCAGACTACATGTGTCCAGCCTGTGTTGTCAGTCGTCTGGACTACATGTGTCCAGCCTGTGTTGTCAGTCGTCTGGACTACATGTGTCCAGCCTGTGTTGTCAGTTGTCTGGACTACATGTGTCCAGCCTGTGTTGTCAGTTGTCTGGACTACATGTGTCCAGCCTGTGTTGTCAGTCGTCAGACTACATGTGTCCAGCCTGTGTTGTCAGTCGTCTGGACTACATGTGTCCAGCCTGTGTTGTCAGTCGTCAGACTACATGTGTCCAGCCTATGTTGTCAGTCGTCTGGACTACATGTGTCCAGCCTGTGTTGTCAGTTGTCTGGAATACATGTGTCCAGCCTGTGTTGTCAGTTGTCTGGACTACATGTGTCCAGCCTGTGTTGTCAGTCGTCAGACTACATGTGTCCAGCCTATGTTGTCAGTCGTCTGGACTACATGTGTCCAGCCTATGTTGTCAGTCGTCTGGACTACATGTGTCCAGCCTGTGTTGTCAGTTGTCTGGACTACATGTGTCCAGCCTGTGTTGTCAGTCTTCAGACTACATGTGTCCAGCCTGTGTTGTCAGTTGTCTGGACTACATGTGTCCAGCCTGTGTTGTCAGTTGTCTGGACTACATGTGTCCAGCCTGTGTTGTCTGGAGTCTGGACTACATGTGTCCAGCCTGTGTTGTCTGGAGTCTGGAATACATGTGTCCAGCCTGTGTTGTCTGGAGTCTGGACTACATGTGTCCAGCCTGTGTTGTCTGGAGTCTGGAATACATGTCTCCAGCCTGTGTTGTCAGTTGTCTGGACTACATGTGTCCAGCCTGTGTTGTCAGTTGTCAGTTGTCTGGACTACATGTGTCCAGTCTGTGTTGTCAGTTGTCAGTTGTCTGGACTACATGTGTCCAGCCTGTGTTGTCAGGCTTTGACACTGATCGGTTCAGCGGTTTGCAACCCCCATGTCTTATACATATATATATATGTGTGTGTGTGTGTGTGTGTGTGTGTGTGTGTGTTTGCCTGGAGTAAAACAGTGACAAGTGGGTGCGACGACAAAAATCAGTATGCAGAGACTGTTCAATAATGTGTCCCTAGGGTACTGAAATCCTTTTTCAAATCTCAATATTCAAGTAGTTGTAGATGCATCTGTATAATACTTCATGTGTATTTCACCCTAGGAAAGGTGTACTGTATGTGTTTGTGTGTAAATGTTATATCTTGGTATGTATCCGTCATGGAGGAACAAATATTTTAGCGTGTTTTTATGCATTCTCCAGCAGACACATACTGTACACAGATGGAGAGTTGTCCAAGGACATTTGCTTGTCACAATCCAGTGAACTCGAAGCATACTCAGAATGTACACTACCAGACCCGGATGTCCATCTGCATAGATTATTTGACGTATATTAGTTTATGAAGTTTTTCTATCACTCTGCCTGTGTGTGGAGTGGCACTGAGTGTTATTGAACCCTGAGACTTAAATTAACCCATTCAAACCGGGAAAGCATCTGTGTAGCCACTTTAAACATTATTTTTGGCTATTCAAAAATAGCAGATATACTGTACAAGCCCTAAGCTATGAGCTATTTTGGGAAAATCTTGAAAAGTTGTGTTGTGTATATATTTTTATAGCGAAACTTTTTAACTCAAAAGTGTGCTTCTGGATTTTGAGATTGGGATTCGGCAGCCAAATACATATAATTTGTATGAGTTTGTCCTTGACATGAAAAAGTTTGAGCACCACTGATTATACCAACATAGGGTTTTTCAGAAAACTTTTAGGATTTAGAAAACATTTTTAGAATCCGCCTCAGGTCTTAATGGGTAATAATACTTGCTGGGGTATATACATATCAGCGGCTTCATCAACATCTAGTGGCATGCTCTCAATACCCCTTCCTGTTGTTCCTGCTGTGCTAATTACTCCATTAGCACAGCAAAATGGGGATCGTATTAGGCCAGATTATAATTAATTGCTGCTCTTTTCTGAAGTAAGCCGATTTTGCCCCCATTTTATCACTGCCAAAGTCAAGCAAAGCAGGAGGAGCTCCGAGGAGGATTATTAGTATGCAAGTTTTCCACTGGCTTGGTTTGGTAAACTGAGGCCAACAAGCTGCAGCTCTAGAGTGGTTATGAGTGTGGTGTGATTACAGCCTCAAACACTTGGAAATGACTATAGAAGAGATTCTAATCCAAGGAAATCAATTATGGGCTGTAAATACCATGCACGGATGGCTAAGAGACAGAGAGAGAGCAAGAGAGAGGGAGGGAGGGAGCGTGCATGCATCTAGCATTTCTATTCTACAAACATGATATTAGAGGTTTCTCAGCTGTATAATTTATATACAGCAAATCGTCACTGTCAGGGGAAAACCCCATATGTCTGAAACGTTAATCCTTTTTATTTATTTGTTTTAATATTTTTGAAACAAATCAAAATAGACGATTTCGGCATTGTGAGCATGTAGATCTGCTGTTTTCACTACTTTATGTGATGAAATAAGGCATTAGTTTACAACAAAACATAAAGATACCATGTTTCTGCCTGACGGCAACGAAATCGGAGCATGGGTTGTATGGATAACATGGTTCATTGCATTGCAGATTGCTCAAAGTCTTCTCCGGACACTAGAAGGGATATACAATAATAAAGGCCTAATTTGCTTTTCGGATGCACTTGATTGCAACCAATTTCCCAATCCCAAGTCCTTGCAGATACAGATTCATTTATAAGTAGGCTACTCATACTCACGCACGCACGCACGCTATGCTTATTCTTACACATACATTACGTGACCCCCTCCACCCATGTGTACACCATCGTTATCATCAAGAGTTGGACACATTATTCATAATTAGCCAAAGTTCCATCCTGTTTCTAAAATAGATAAACTCTGCTTACTCATTAACAGACCATCTGACTGAGGTGGGATGCTTCGTCTAATTATACAAGCTGTTCTGTTTTCATGCACAGCAAAAAATGGAATGTAAAAATGGACTGTCTATTTGGGTCAACTCAATTCTTAAATGAACACTGATCTAACTGTGTAGTTGTATTGTGAAAGCTGTGTACTGATTGCTCTATAGCTAGCATACAGAGAGAGAGGAGAGAGGGGGCGGGGCTGAAGTGTGAATGGAGGCATTTCATTTTATTAAAGAACACTCCCTGAGAGTACTTAATTGAAAGCATAATGTAAAGCTTTTGAATGGACACAGGTCATCTAAGTACACACACACACACACACACACACACACACACGCACACGCACACGCACACACACACACACACACACACACACACACACACACACACACACACACACACACACACACACTGTTTACTATGGCATAGTCTCACATCCTTGTAAATCATTGTGAGAGAGCAGATCACCTCACATCCAGCATGTTTGTGAATGAGGTGCAGCAGTGAATACAAATGTGATCAGATGCTCAGATCTAGTTCTTTCCTTGCCATTTGAAGAGGGTTACAGTTTTACATTTAAAGAATGATAGTTCTATTTACACAGTGTCATTATTAACAGGGTGCAGCTATACTTGAGGAGGTTGATATTAGGATATTATAAATTCTTATTTGTTCTAATACAAGCAAACATCAGCATGTTCCATCACAGAAGTGATGTGTTTGTTCATTTGAGATTGTGCGTGCAGCCGTCTCTATGAAACGGTATCAAGCGAAAAGTAAAGTTCGGGAAATCGGATTAAACTGCACTGCATTTGCTGCACTCCGGGGTGATGAAACTGGACGAAATGGAATCGCACACATTGGCTGGCACAAGTCAAATAACTTATTTGACTATAGTCAACACAATGGACACAAGGAAGTGACAGGCTCAAACTTTCTATCTAGTCTTATCTAGAATTGAGGGGATTCTATGCCACAAAGCCCTCTGGGCCTTGCCTTGCCAAAGCCTCAATGATTTGCATCTCTCTCTTCTTCTATCATCTTACCCTCCATCTCTCCATATCTTTTCCTCTTGCCTTAGTTCTCTATCCCATCTCCTAATCTCTCCATCTCGCCCTTCCTCTTTCTGTCATTCACTCCTTCCCTCTGTCCCTGTGTTCTCTCTGAACATCTCCTCTATCTCCCTCTCATCTTTCTCTCGCTCTCTCACGTCGTCTCTCGCTCCCCTTTCCCTCCCAATCTGTCTGTCCATGTTCCCTCAGAGATATAGGGGCTGGCTCTTGCAGAGCAAAATGTGCATTGAGCAACGGCATCCATACAAACCTGACATATTATGTGATACGTATTATGGCTTTGTCTCGCGCTAGCCAAGCGTTTGATTTGGAGAGCAAGATCTTCCCTTTGACAATCAAGCAGACACTGGCGCAAGACTGCCATGTGTTGCCACTGCATTGTAACACACAATACCCATGATACTATCCACTATAATGACTGCTGTTTGTCTCGCTATCAAAAACACAACCATCCCTCTCCTTGCTGATGCATCGTGGCTCTTGGAAGTCTTGAAAAGCACACGATGCAATTGAGGCAGGGATTTTAAAAAAGAGCATCATTGTCGATCTGCATCAGGGGGAATATATCACTTAATGGCTCTCTGGCAAGAGAGTTTGATTCTTCTCAGCTTTTCCCCGGCAGAATGTCTTTGTCTTGGAAGCCGCAGTGAGGGAGAAAATAGCGATCGTATTTTTGCCCCGGAGGCACGATGGATGCGCCACATCGCAGCGAGAAAATACGTTATGAAGCAGACACATTTTCCAAGATAAACCGGCTTCACATCGCTAACTGCTGCCAAGTTGGCCTCAAACTAGTGAGATCCAAATGGGATGGGTATGTTTTTTTTCCTTCTTCTTGGCGAGATCAGAGCATACATCACGCCGCCGGATGAGGTACATCTTAATGAGCATTTACAGCTGCACCTCCCCAAAAAGCCTGCTGAGCTCCCAACTATTGGACTTTTCCTCCAGGCCCTCTATGTTGGTTTATTTTGAGTGCTCTGGAATGTAACAGCCAGATAGGGATCGCTGCTTCTTGGCCTCGAGAACACGGCTCGTCACAGTAGTCAGGATGAATTATCACCTCCTCTCTTCCTCAGAATACTGCATGACACCCCTCCGTCAGCCATGAGTCTACCGCCTCGTCACTTCTCCTTTCCCTCTCCGCCTCATGTCACTTTTCACATCAGAGTGAGAGGCTCTCTCTCTCACACACACACGTGTGCATGCACGCACGCGCGCGCACACGCACGCACGCACACAGAAACACACACAGTATATAGACTATACAAAACAGTCTTGCACATATTATCTAAACACATGCACACAGTACAAGTAATATATGCACGGACAATATGCACACACTGAAGGCAACTTTGTTACAAAGTCTACTTTACACAAATATGCTATAAAACCTGCATGTAAAAAAGGACACTCACAGTTAGATTAACAGACCTGTTATTTCATTTGTAATTCCGATACTGTAATTTATTCATTTGTAACCCCAAATTTCTCTCTGAGTTAAGGTAACACTTGGAATTTTACAATGTACAGAGTGTACAGTGTACAGACACACAAAAGTGCATACATTTAGACACACTTTGTCACTGCCTCTCAGACATTAGCACCTACCAGTTATATCACACACAGTCTTGTATACATACTGTCTGGCACCTCACACCATTATCTTGGCTCAGCCATTACACTGCCTCTGGCATGCAAACACTATATCACACACACGCACACGCACGCACACACACACACACACACACACACACACACACACACACACACACACACACACACACACACACACACACACACGCATATGTCACATACCAGCCTCGTTTGTACAGTGTTAAACCACATTTATACTTTGTTGTATGACCATGTCAAATCTTTTGAGTGAAAAACGTGATGTGTTAACATTAGGCTTTAGTCCTGTTGTGTTGTTCT
>NC_137867.1:29505749-29510749 GCF_963924005.1 Protomyctophum bolini | reverse complement strand
CCAAAAAAGGACATAGTGTTTGATTGGCTGCCATGCAGCCAATTAGGCCGCACACAGGCTTCATGCGCGGCCTAGAGGGCAACTGAGCATGTGCAACACCATACCTCTTACACCATGGTGTAAGAGGTGTCCTTTGGGAAACCAGGCCATTGTCTGTGACCACTGTTGTGTTGTCGTGAGGAAACGTAATCACCAAGTTATTGTCAAAGCAGACATAATATGAGCGCACTTGGAGTCCGCATGTTGGAGCCCATCCTTACCACTTGCTGCACAGGCTGGGGTTGAGTAGGGCCCTGAGTTTGGTGTCGTGTCTTGAGGGGACTATGGTGTTAATAGTATACAAAACAGCATTCTCACACTCGTCTCCAGATGGACGAGGGCAGTGTGGAGAGTTGTGACTATGGCTTTGTTTGGGGATCTGTGTTGCTGTTGTCAAATGTGGATGGTACTGTAATGTGCTACAGATTAGCTCCTTGGCGTACTTCTGAAAGCATTTGCTCACGATGAGAGTGAGGGAAACAGGACACAAATCATTTACACATGGTGGATGACTTTAAAGCCGGAGAGTACTGAACACAGGTTAATGGATATGTTTTTATCTGGTAACACACCAACTGCCACGTGCACACTCTGATAAACCAAGCCGGAATGCCGTCTGGCTTCACGGGTGTAAATGCACTTTAATGACCTGCGTGAGATCTGCCTCAGCGTTGACCAGAGTGCCGTTTGTATTAGCGAGCATGGAGGCTCCCTCCAGGAGTTTGGTGTTAAGAAACGGGTGTAAAACTGTTCCGCTAGTCTAGGAGGGGAGCGATGTTAGCTATGCAGCTGGCTCTTCCTTTGAAGTGACAGTCCGACATTGTCTGTAGTCCCTGGCACAAGTGGGTCGTTAACACTGTGTCTTGATCTTCTCAACCAATCCCCCTTGGGCTGCCGGAAATCATAACAGGCTTTTTGTCCGTCAGCTTTGTCTCTGGAAGCGAGGCGAGGTCTCACGCATTGACGGCGGCTTGAACAAAACTCTTAATCCACATCTTCTGGTTTGGGAACAGCATCCTCTATAGAGGGTATGTGCATGCATAAAGTGAGTGGGAAATCGAGTGGCAAAGTGAGTTTAGCATCGTTTAAAGCTGTTTAAGGCAATTAGATAGGACTTTTCTGTTTGGATGTATGGTCAGAAAGGGTTTTTTTGCCACGCAGTAGGCGTTCCCGCTTAATTTCCTCTATACACTTTGGGATGAATCTGGAATAC
The DNA here is from genome assembly GCF_963924005.1 of Protomyctophum bolini. Lineage (NCBI taxonomy): Eukaryota > Metazoa > Chordata > Actinopteri > Myctophiformes > Myctophidae > Protomyctophum > Protomyctophum bolini. The sequence goes on along the minus strand of NC_137867.1, from coordinate 29,509,497 downwards.
AGATGTTCTTGTGTTCCTTCTGTGCTGATAACTGCAGGTACCTACTGACAGACTGTAACAGTAACACATGCTAGCATGCTTTAGAACCAAACCACTGGCCTTATTCAGAGCAGGAACCCCCCCCCCCAAAACACGCACGCACACACCATCTTCATCCCCATCCTTCCCATCGTGTGCTGACCTCAACAGTGTGGAGCTCTAGGACAGTCAGGGTGGCAGTGCACTGGATTATCTGGGTTTATTCCTCCTCAAGTTCGTCCCACCATGATGTGTGTGTGTGTGTGTGTGTGTGTGTGTGTGTGTGTGTCGAGGGGGTTGTGTCGTCCCCTGCCTCTGCAGACAGTCAGATGTGATCCATGCACGTGTCAGCTGGTGCGGCAGGCTGTCATATCTCTAGGCCGTTATCCAGACAGACGGCCCTCCTTATAAGATCCAGCCCGCTTCACTCCAGTCTCACCATTTCTCTTTTTTACTTCTGCTTACCCCCCCCCCCCCCTCCCCTCCCCCCAGTCTCTTCTCTCACCACTTCTCATCTGTCCTTCCCTCCTTCCACCTCTCCCTCTGCAGCTCTCCTTGTACAGTATGTCTGTTCCTTGTACAGTATGTCTGTTCCTTGTTCCTTTCCCTCTGCAGCTCTCCTTGTACAGTATGTCTGTTCCTTGTACAGTATGTCTGTTCCTTGTACAGTATGTCTGTTCCTTGTACAGTATGTCTGTTCCTTGTACAGTATGTCTGTTCCTTGCTGCTTTGTACAACTCATCCCTGTCAATTTGCGATCACACTTTAGGCATTTAGCGGACGTCCAGCCGTGCAAGGGCAGAGAGACGTGTCACGGACATTTGTCAAATTCCCTCTCCTTCTGTCCCTGTCCTCTGTCGTCCCCATCTTGAATACTAACAGTCGTGGTGAATACCATTAATACTTTATGTCTCTTTTTCTCATACAGCTGTCTTCTCAGGTACAGCTGCCTCACACTGGGAATGATAATTCTCCTCTCCCTGCTTTACTCTGGGCACGTATTGCACGCTGGCTGGCTTATAGGGACATTGCGATTCAACAAGCTGTGACAACTTTGCCTGTTTTTAGCTAGTTATGTTTAATGCAACACTGCTTTATTAGACTGTGAAATGGGGAGAGACAGAGAAGGCAATGTTAAGTCATGCAACACAAGTCACAGTCCTCATTCAGACGGACTGTAGGACAGGTCTATACAGTGGCCTGATGGCACCTGACTCAAGAATTACAGTAGCACCATGCACATACTGCTTATCTCAATGAATCAACTCCTAATATTAATGTAAATCGCTCTGGATTAAGAGCGTCTGCTAAATGCCTAAATTGTAAATTGTAATATTCACACAAGAGTAATAGTGGCTATAAAGGTGCACAAAGTTACACTTGCTTTCTTTTGCCAATTTTCAGAAAATGTGGTTAATATTTGCAATGCATTTGGATGGAAACTCAGCTTATGGATTTTGTATGTGTACAAACTGGCTGTCTTAACTCTGTTAATGTCTAATAGTAGGCTTACTCCATATGGACTTATAAACAAACATACATACCGAGGTTTTATGAGACCACTCTATGGGATATTCTCTAATGCCCAGGTGGCAGAAGGCAGAATGCCTTTTAATCTCCATACCAAAATAATGTCTTCTCTGTGGTGGTGCAGGTGAGATGGTCTACTCTCCACAGATGTGATTTCCTGTCTCCCCAGCCAGGCTCAGTGTCATGACTTGCTTTCTAATGAACATGTTGAATGTTAGTGCACAACATTGGAGTTGGGTTCCCATAGCAACTACAGCACAGCCTCTCTCTCTCTATCTCTCTCTCTCTCTCTCTCTCTCTCTCTCTCTCTCTCTCTCTCTCTCTCTCTCTCTCTCTCTCTCTCTCTCTCTCTCTCTCTCTCTCCAGAGAGGATTTTACTATGCGAGGGTAGAGTAGAGGTGACCATCCTAATAAGTGGAGAGCAGGGAAGAGTGCAGGAGGCGGAGGGCATGGAAAAGGTGACATGTATCGTCAATATGGTCTCCATCCGCGGGGCGAAATTAATACCTCCACCTGATCAAGGTTCCAATATAAACACATGCTGGGTGCCCTCAAGCTCAGGCCAGCAGAAATTCGATTACATTAGCAGGAAGGAACATTGAGAACGAACCCAGGGCACATTATCCCGCACTGCTGATCCACTGAGAGGTTGCACACAGTTGCTGCCAGGCACATTCTTTTCGTCCACAGCCACAGAAAGAAACACCTAATAGAGCAATTGCTCAATGGTAAAAAAAAAGGAAAAAAGAAATAGACCTACTGGCTCTTTAGTGCTTTTATCTCAAAGTAGCTCTGAAAGAAAGAATGCTCCCCGCCGGCTTTGTTAAATGAAGAGGTTGGGATGCTCCAGACATGGTGACAATGAGACCACAGTGTGACAGTGTCTCCGTGCTACCGGTGACAGCCTTCTTCTTTTCTCTGTTGGTCAAAGACCCTAACCCCTTGAATTGCCACAGCGGGAGCTAATTGGCTCATCTGCACAGGAAACAGGAAACGTTAAATCCCCTGGCTGGTGATGCAGCAGTGGGTTACCTCTAGATTGAAAGGGCCTTTGGTCATCTGCCATGCTTTTTATGTTGACATGGAAGAAGGACACCTATTGTACGGCAGGGTTGACATCCAATCCATGCTGTGTTCCTCTCCTCATCGCCTTCTCTTCTCTCTACCCCTTCCCATGTTTTTTCCCCTCATCTGCCAAGTGTCCCCATATCCATTTCTTTCTCTTGATCTCGCACGCACGCACGCACGCACGCACGCACGCACGCACGCACGCACGCACGCACGCACACACGCACACGCACACGCACACACACACACACACACACACACACACACACACACACACACACACACACCACACACACACACACACACCACACACACACACACACACACATACTCACACGGGACATCTTTGTCACTCCTCCCTGGTACTATAGCTGATGGTTGTCCAACAGACCGGCCACTTGCCACTGTCTGTCACACTTGTCAGCCTCTAACAAAGCAGTGCCAGGCGGCCATGTGGCCGTGACAATGTCACCCACAGAGATGCCAACAATACAGGAGAATGCTTTAGCTCCTCCATGGCTCCTGTGTGTCAAATGGGGTAACTCTAGGCAGGGCAGCTTTGTTGCCTGGCATCATGCTCTGTGTATTGAGCCTTGTGCATTTTTGTTTAGCTTCATTAGAACCCCAGAAAAGAAGCCAGCACAGATGTGCAACAATTTCATTATTACATACACATTTATTGAAATTAAATTAACCAAGTTGGTGCCCCATAATTTATAAAGGGTTACTTTCTGTTTAGAATCTGGAGTTGATTAAAATCGGGAGTTGAAAAGATATCATAAGCTGTAATTGTCCTTTTTAGAATTGTTATGCTTGGTGGTGTTAGTGACAATGGATAACATAGTATTGCATATTTGGAATGGAAAAACAGCGTTCTATTGGCCATCTAAAATTCCATTGGACACCACTGAGACAATCAGGTATGTTAAGTATGCAAGTTAAGTACTGCCCACAGAGATACCAGTGATCACAAACACCACGCACGCACGCACGCACGCACGCACGCACGCACGCGTGCACGCACACACACACACACACACACACACACACACACACACACACACACACACACACACACACACACACACACACACACACATTGTCGCTGTCCCCTCTAAAAGAGTTCATTAGC
>NC_137867.1:29485749-29500749 GCF_963924005.1 Protomyctophum bolini | reverse complement strand
GTTGAAACACTGTTGTCCCTCTCAACAGACTTTATTTTTTATTTATTTATTGTTAAATTGACTGAGCTGTACATTGTGTAACTTTTGATGTTCCATGTGCCTGCTGGCTACAGGTTTGGATGACAATTTGTGAAAGCTTGCTGTGACTTTTACATGTATGTAAATGCTGTTGAAAATTGTCTGTCAGTGAACAGAGCAGCATGAAACAATTGATTTACTTTGAGATGTTCAAAAGTAAAAATATAAATATCCTATTTTCTGTGTTAGCCACATTAACTCTATATACTTGACTGGGGTACCCCAGAGGTCTATTCTAGGCCTGCTAGTATTTCCCTGTACAAAAACATCTCTTTTCTGAAAATAGCCGATCTACAGTACAAGCTCACAACACGTTGCAATGCGTTGCAATACATACTGAGCTTGATATTTTCACCAAATGTTTGCGGCTGCCCTTAGAATAGGAAAAGTCTTAAACAAACACATAAAGATTTTAGTATATGAACAGAGCTTTTATATGTTCAAATTGATTGTGGACACACTGTGTCACAGTGTGCTTGCAGAAGCACTGAAATACGAATGCAATAGTTTTGTTCAAGCCAAAGAAAGAAATCCACAGAGATTTCCCTCAGTGCGAGAGTGGGCTGAGAGCAGTATTATGCTGTGTAGAACGTGAGCAGAGATTCTCTCCAGAGAGGTGAAAGCACGGCTTGCAGATGACCTTCAGCGATGCGAGGGGAGCCCACGTCTTAACATTTCCATTAATTGTAATACCGACTCTATAAATTATTTTTTGATTCATTTTTGTTTCTCTGCTTCTCTGCCTCCCTCTCTCTCTCTCTCTCTCTCTCTCTCTCTATCTATCTAATAACGAATAATCTAATTACGTGTACATCTGAGAGAAGTGTAATCACTGACAGTTGGGGAATATTTTATAGGGCCAGTTAGACAAACCTCCTGTGAGATGTTCTGTTTGTAGTGAAATGCTGCATTTGTTGATAAAAAATGATCCCCAATCATTAATCAACATGTTCTCTCTCTCTCTGTTAATTTTCCACTACCTCTGTCTCTGAAATCGAAAAACCCAAATTCAGTTTTTAAACATTCCGCGCTGTGTGGGGGCACACAAGTCGAACCAAGCTTTCTCGTGTTCCAGACAACACACTCTCACTCTCCCCATGGGGTGAGGAGATAATCTCCAGTTACTGGCACTAGCTTCACAGGCTCTAATTGGCCTGTCTATCTCTCCAAGTGAGCCTAACAGTGTGTGTTTGTGTGTGTGTGTGTGTGTGTGTGTGTGTGTGTGTGTGTGTGTGTGTGTGTGTGTGTGTGTGTGTGTGTGTGTGTGTGTGTGTGTGTGTGTGTGTGTGTGTGTGTGTGTGTGTGTGTGTGTGTGTGTGTGTGTGTGTGTGTGTGTGTGTGATTGCGTATCTTGTTTCCCTGTAGGCTTTGAGCTGCTGTATCAACCCGAGGTGGTGCGTCTCTACCTGTCACTGCTGACAGAAAGCCAGAACTACAACACCCTGGAGGCTGCGGCCGGGGCCCTGCAGAACCTCAGCGCCGGACAGTGGACTGTGAGTTCAGGGGCCAGTGAATGAACGCCAATGTTATACTCGTTTTTGACTTCATGTTTCAATTTTGCTCAATTTGTTTTTAAAGCGTATATTTGCTAGTTTAGTTTAGTTGTTAATTTGTGAAAAAAACCTCTTGGTTTTAGTTTAGTTTTAGTTTTAGTTGGTGTAGTCGAGGGCGAAATTCGAAAAGTGCAGGAACGGAAAAATTGCCGACTTACAAGCTCACGTAGCCAGGTGTCGCATTGTAAGCTTGTATTATTTGTCTTTGAAGAAAAACACTGGATACTGACAAAGACCAAAACTAAGGACATTTTTCTCTATGTTTTAATTAGTTATAACAATACCGTTTCAGTTGTGTACTGCACCTGCGATGTTTACATATGATGCTGTAGGTGGTTCAGTTTAGGTACAAAATGAACACATTGTTGGTTATTTAGGAAAATGAACCTGAAACTCTATAGCCATTTATTCCAATTAGAGCCAGAGAGAATGCATTTGGCTGTTGGCAGCTGTGAATTATTAGTGCGGTTAATTTGTTAGGTGCTAATTTTTGCATTGCACATTACACAGGAATGGTCACTTAGACTTATATGTTTTCATCTGCATTTGAAGCCCTTGAGGACCACTAGCATGCCAGTGCTAGCACAAGCGTCACATTATATTATCACTCATCAGTGTCAGCAATGCTCTGACATTTCCTCGTTCTTGATTATTATTATTTTTGCATTTTTTCAGGCACTTAAATTAATGCAGAAGATACTTTGTCTTGCTCTGTATTTTATCCTTTACGCCAGAGCCATATGGATGCAATTAATTCGAAAGGACAGCGATGAATCTCGCATTCATTGGGTTTTGAGGGATTATTGGACTCTTTTCCGCTGCGGTGTCTTTATTCTTGATGGAAGCTAGTTAGAATGCCAGCCAGGGTGCATGTAGGTCTGGTCTACTCCTTCACACTATTGCATCATGGAGTTGGACATAGCTGCTCATTTCTGCCTTTGAGGATGCTATTTGCTTCTTATCTTCCTAATTCTTTGCTTCTTAGCCACTAGGCCTAGTCAAACTTATTTTCCAAGGCTCTCTGCTTCCACCTACTGGCCGAACTGTTGCATGTCCCATTGCTAATTACATCTCAGGGGGTACCATTGCTCTGCGAAGAAGGACTTTCAAGTCAACGACTTAATGTATTGCATCACAAATGTGAGGAAGAATTCATTGATGTTTAAACTGCAACAAATTACATCACTTGTCCATTAAGGGCCCTGCTGAGCAATATTTTGGATTTGAGGGAAGCCCATAGAGCCGCTGTTACTAGCTGCATCCATGCTGTCTTATGGTTGTGTATACACTGACTGTATGTCTGTCTGTGTTTGCTTGTGTGTGTGCCCATCTCAGAGAACATGTGTATCCATGTCTGGCAGAGTTGGGTGTACAAATACTGCATCAACGTAGTAATGATAATGTAATATTGATATTTTCCAGTGTAGCTGTAGTATTACTTTATTAAAGCAATGAGTCAACGAGCAACAATGAGTCAATGAGCAACAAGTTTCGTGTGTGTGTGTGTGTGTGTGTGTGTGTGTGTGTGTGTGTGTGTGTGTGTGTGTGTGTGTGTGTGTGTGTGTGTGTGTGTGCGTGTGCGTGCGTGCGTATAGTGTGTGTGTGTGTGTCACTCCAATTCATCTTTTGTAGCTGCCTCACCACTTTAATATCCCTCAATAACTTTGCATGTGGAACAATTCTTCACTAAACATCTAATTGGTCCATTGAGCTGCTTATTGGGCAAAAGTACAAGATGACTGATGAAGCATGGTATTGCCAGTTAGTGCATTGATAATATAATCACTAGACCATGTAAGCGTGTGATCTAGTGGGCCGTCACCACGAGGCTGAAAGCCCCTATGCCCCAGACAAAAACCTACACTGTTCTGATACCTCATTAAAAGCTTGTGCACGTAAAAAATCTGATTGGGAAATGTTTCCTGAACTGATTATCAGAGAAAGTCTTTCACAGAATTAGATACCAACACAGCAGTGGTGTGAATTGTTGTGTAGGTGACCACCTAAGCCACTATATGTCATCCACAGATGCCTTAAATGACATGTCATTGATACTCCCAGTTGTCTCTTTCAGTGGTCCAACTACATTCGTGCCACGGTGCGTAAGGAGAAGGGTCTCCCCATCCTGGTGGAGTTGCTGCGCTCCGACTCTGACAAGGTGGTCCGAGCTGTGGCCATCGCACTGCGCAACCTCTCCATTGATCGCCGCAACAAAGACCTGATTGGTACGACCGACAGTGAATGCACTGAACACGTCGCCTGTCATCTTCTCTAATGCCTAATGTTGCTTTCGTTCTTTTATGTATGCAATGATGCTTTATAATACTCCAACAGGACTGATTGACACACGTTGCGGGGATAGACTCTCGTGTGTTACCGGCTGATACCGACAATAAACCACTCCCGACCTACTTACTCTTGGGAGGCATTATCCATTTTGATCTTAGAATTGTAGTTGATGTCTGCTGTTATCCACTACTTGCAACCAATGGAAGAATAATGGAAGATAAATTGTTTTTCATTCAACATGCAGGGAGTTATGCTATGAGGGACTTGGTGACTAATCTACCCAGCGGTCAGCAGCGGCCGGCCAAGAACCTGGAGGAGGACACAGTGGTAGCTATCCTCAACACCATCCATGAGATTGTCACTGACAGCTCAGAGAACGCTCGCTCCCTCATCCAGGCCCAAGCCATCGAGAAGCTGGTGGCTATCAACAGAACGAGGTAGGGAAGGGGCCAGACATGAAAGGTACTGAGATATCGTCAGATGGCATAATTATCAGAGCTCTATCAGTCAAGATGTATAATGGTGTGTTGAAGAGCTTAGGGTAAGAGAAGAATAAATTATTAATTATATATGCTAATGCTTTTTAAATTTAGATATGGGCCTTTTCTGCCTTTATTTGATAGTGTACAGTCAGCTGACAGGAAATTGGCATAGAGACGGGGAGTGACACGCAGCAAAGGCTGTCGGGATCGGGAGTCCAACCCGTGACTACTATTAGCATTGCCAGGCCATATGCTAATACTTGAGCACTCACTGTGCATGTTTAGTGGACCACTGAATGAAGTGGCTTGTGAACGTGTCTTTATGTTGATTTTATTGTGTTAGCTGGCATCAAAACAGGGATTAAATGAACATTGGTTGACCAGATTGCATCACAAACATTACATTCATGTTCATTTTAAATCAGTCCATGGCTCCATAAAGTATATATACTGTATCACAGGCATTTTACGTGAACATTGTTTTACCTTGAATGCAATTAGCCCCTATATATTTAACATGCACAGAGCACATTAAACTGGCCGTTTAATGGGCTACGCTGTGGGTTACAGCGTACGCATGGCTTCACAGCCCACCACCTGTTCATTTAGATTGTTAAAACTGACAGGCAGGTGCTTACACTACACAGTAAAATACTCATTCAGTTTAATCCTAATTTAAGCAGCTTTACAAGATAGAGCATTTGACGCAGAAAGGTCAAGGTTCAAGGTTCAAGTTTATTTAGTGTCCCCGAAGGGCAAATTGGGTTGCAGCATAGACAGTACATTAAACAAAGAATGAAACAGTACAAACAAACAAACAGTTCACATAGCGGATACCAGAGTACAGAGGTGCACACAACCATTAAAGTGCAGGCGTTTAAAGTGCTATGCGATAGGTCATAAAAGTGCGTGTGCATAGACATAGGCACGAGATAATACAGTAAAAAGTGAAAGTGCACATCATAAGGTTATATCCTCGGGACAAAGGAATGTTTGGGCCTGTTTTTTGTGGCACATGGGGCTCGCAAGCGAAGGCCGGATGGGAGAAGGATGTACTCGCCGTATAGTGGGTGAGCAGCATCAGATCGGATACACAGAGCTTTGTTAAGTACCTGTTTCTTAAAGATCTGGTCTAGGCCGTTCATTTGTGAGCCAATGATTTTTGAGGCCACTTTTACAATTCTCCCTAGGGAATTTTTGTCTCTGATGCAGAGATTACCATACCAACAGATAATGGAGAAAGAAATGACGGACTCAATGTAGGCACTGTAAAACAGTTTCATCAGAGTCTTGTCGACATTGAACTTAGCCAATTTCCTTAGGCAGTACAGGCGTTGTTGACCTTTTTTATGCATCACATCAGTATTTAGGTTGAATTTCAGTTTGTCATCAATAATTGTGCCTAGATACTTGTAGCTGGGTACAATATCTACAGTCTGTCCGTTGACAACACTCTTCTGGGGGGATTGTGGGGAACGTCTAAAATCTATGCATAGCTCTTTTGTTTTAGAAACATTAAGCTGCAAGAAGGCGTTGTCACACCAGGATAGAAAGTCGTCTACCACTTGCCCGTGACAGTTCTCATCATTGTCAAGCAGGCTGACGATGACCGAGTCGTCAGCGTATTTAATGATGAATCTATTTTGGAAATGGCTAACACAATCGTTGGTATAAAGAATGTAAAGAAAGGCAGATAAAACACAACCCTGGGGAGAGCCAGTAGAAGCTAGACAGTATTTCATTAACCCTTACACGTTGAGATCTGTTGGTTAAGAAGTCAAGAATCCAGCCCACCGGACAAGGATCTACACCAAAGGAGTTAACCAGTTTATCAACCAAGACATGGGGCTGTATGGTATTAAATGCTGAGGAAAAATCAATAAAGAGCAGCCTAGCATGGGTTTTACTACCTTCAAGGTGTTTGTGCAGGAGATTCAATAAGGTGGCAAGTGCATCTTGAACACCCCTTCCAGCCCTATACGCAGACTGGAGGGGGTCCAGTAAGCGCTCAGTTTTTGCCACGAGCTCGGACTTGATTAGTTTTTCAAATTGTTTCATGATCAGGGAAGTTAGAGCAACAGGCCTGAAATCATTGAGCGTTTGGGTCAACATTACACGGTGCCTTTAAATGCAACATGCGCTGATCTGTTGTATGTTTTCACAGCATTTGCATATGGTTCCTTGTGACCATGCTATAGGATGACTTTAGTTATAATTTAAGATCAAGAGCACTCTTCAAAAGCTTCATCCTTTGGCATCCAAATTATTGATCATATGAAGAACTGCTTTCGTTGGCACGGATACACATACTTCAGTTAAGACCAATCGCTGTGTTTTCCCTTGCCCTTTCCAAGATTGCCTTCCCTTTTGAAGTGAGAGCACTCCCCTGTGTAATTAACACCAGTGGCTCAGAGGTAGCTAATGAAAGGAAATGTGTGTTTGTCTGGCTGTGAATTAAAAGAAAGACCCCAGGGCCACTCAGGGATTCCATGTCGCTAGAATAAAGAGATTGATTGGAGTGGGAACCGGCTAGCTATTACTGCCAGCCAGCCAACTGTCACTTTTCAGAGGCTCAGAGTTTAATTGCTCTGGTTATTCTCTTGTTTATTTACCTTCCATACTTTCTTTCTTGGTGTTTCTTGATGTGTCTCTCTTTCTCCTCTCTCAGCCAATCAGCACGTGAAACAAAGGCTGCATCCCATGTGTTGCAAACCGTGTGGAGCTACAAAGACCTAAGGAACGCCCTGACCAAGGACGGATGGAACAAGAGCCACTTCCAGGTACCACCACTCTATGTGAAGGAATGGAGCCATAACAGACAGCATAGCGTCATGAATGTGTTCCTTCATTTCAGGCTTTTCATTTATACCCTTATCTAAAGCCTACTGTGACAGGTAACTCTTGTGATGAAATGATTGAACAGGAAGGGAATAAGGACACAGTACATCGCTAACTGCTCTCACCATGCTCCCTCACTGCCCTCTCCATTTAGCCCACAGTAACAACCACACCTAAAGCAACTAAGAATGGCAAGCCAGGCTATGATGACACAACTCTGCCCCTGATGGAGAAGAATCAAGGTTAGTCAGCCGCAGCAAGTGAGCTTGGATACTCACTGTGCTCTCTTGATGACACCAGGGCTCTGTGTGTGTGTGTGTGTGTGTGTGTGTGTGTGTGTGTGTGTGTGTGTGTGTGTGTGTGTGTGTGTGTGTGTGTGTGTGTGTGTGTGTGTGTGTGTGTGTGTGTGTGTGTGTGTGTGTGTGTGTGTGTGTGTGTGTGTGTGTGTGTGTGTGTGTGTGTGTGTGTGTGCGCGCGTGCATTTCAGACCCTAGTCAAATACTATTTGTTTATATGTTACATTATGACCAGATTCCTTGAACTGTTCTTAGGTTCAAACTCAAATATAATTTAACATAGGTTGTGTATACTGTATGTCTGCACGTGCGTACCCATGTGTGTACGTATGTGAAGGTCAGACTAGTAAGTTGAGGTGGTATTGTACTGTATGTATGTTGATTTTCTGTTGCTTTCATCGACTGTGTGGTGAACACGATGTCCCCAAACTGGCTGACTCGAGAAGAGAGTGGATTGCATCTTTGATCTGGATCAAAACTTTTGTAATGAGTGTTGGGTTTCACTTAGAATATAGAAATACATGTAAAGAACGGATATTCCATTCATACTGGTGTACTTCCATGTCAAACAAGCAAGAGCAATTAATCGATCCACTGGGCCCTGGCCTCCACGATATGTTTTGTTCAGTATGAATATGTTATGGTGTCCATAGCAACAAGCTTCATCAGGTCCTCCAGCAAAGAAGGAAAGAAGGTGACTGTGTGGCTGCTCACGACCTATCTATACCTTTATATCTATGGCTTGTGTTGTGCCTGTAAAGGACAAGACTAACCTAAATGTAATGGAAAACCCTAGAAAATGCTTTATCCACCCTGATTACAGTATTAATAAACAATGAATAGGCCTATTCCAAAAATCCAGAGAAGAAAGAGAATGAATTAGGAGGAGTCGAGGAGATGAGGTACAAGGTTTAACAGAAGCGGTGTAACATAATTACATTGGCCCATCTAACACCAAGCATCATTATCAAAAGAGGAGTCGATAGGCATATCAGCATTTTAATCCTTCCAGTTTTTGCCCCTTTGACTTTTTCTCTATTTTTGCCAGCATGCATACACATGAACCGTGGCTCTCGTCCCTGCCCACTTTTCAACATGCATTATTCAAGCATTGGATGAGAAATCATTGGCCTGAAAAGCAGCAGCGTTTTGGCAGTGACTCAGTTTGTGGTGTGTGTGCTGCTGCTTTTCTACAAATAGCATATGAATGCTTTTCAGGCTCCAGGAAATGTGGCAGCGGTGATATGATACCTATGGATGAGCTCGGTCCAGGTAAGAGGAGCAGTTTGCATGACCCAATCCTTAGCCAATCAGGATGTAGATCTCTCTCTCACACACCTTTGGTTGTCCCTTCTGGTCCTGGGGACCTTGACTACTTCAGGATTTCTATCCTTACCTGCTGTGTCCCAGACTCCCAGGTATAAATGAGTCCCTAATTAGAAGACTAGAATGGAAACCCAGCAGTACTCTAAACCCCACTTCTTTTTATGCCTTTCCTTTCCCAGCTGTTCACCATTACCAATACGTATTTCTCCCCTCTTCAAACTAGCAGAAATTCCTTCTATAATCTTTTAAAATTGCAACGATTTACTTTCAAACAAGACAGTCTTTTGATGCTGTATGCAAGACCCCTCTTTTGACAAGATGTTGGTACAAAACTGGGCCTTCGTTAGAGCTTGGAACACCAGAACATGTGGGGGCGGCTCTCTGGTTTAATAATGAATAATAAATACATGCATAAAGTATCAAAGAGGAGTATGAGGTTTTTGCCCTGATTATTTCATTGATTCATCTTCTGTAAAAAATGAAATAATGGATTATAATGGAGGACCATGAGAGAAGCAGTTTCGCTTGAAGTGAAACTCTACTTTTAACGACCTTTGGGTCCTAGAGACTTTGGTGTGTATTTTAAAAGAAAATCTAAAAGAAGCGCTGTTTTCTTCAGTCAGGATTGTTACTTTTCAGTGCTAACAGCTGTTCGTCTGATACAGCCATTTACATGGCACAACTGGGTGGATAAAGTGTCTTCCAATCTTTCCAATCTCTTTGCTGAGTGTTCCTCTTACTAGCCACAGTAGATGGATGTGGGTGCACATGTGCGTGCGTGCGTGTGCGTGTGCATGCGCGTGTGTGTGTGTGTGTGTGTGTGTGTGTGTGTGTGTGTGTGTGTGTGTGTGTGTGTGAGCGGGCAGGTGTGTGCACATGCGTGAGACAGAGCACACATTTTTGCACAGAAGAGGTCACTTTGCTGGTGCATTTCATGGTTTGTAGCCCTCTTGCTCTACTGTAGGTGCCAGATGGATGCTGGGAATTTTGCCATGAGACAACATAGAATACAATGAAAGACCCAAAGTATGAAGTCAGTTTAGTCAAATCTTCTAGACCTGATGCTGTAAATCCCTCATGCGTTGCACTTCGTACAGGGTAAAGCGAATGCTTTATAGAAGTATTTCTCCAGTTTTTATTCCAACCCAAGAAGTGGAGGCGGTGGGTTGGCTGCAGTCTGGGGTTGGCTGTCATGTCACTGTAATAAGCACCTGGTTGTTCTCTGACCTCATTAGACGGCTACTCCACCATCGACCAGAGAGACAAAGACTGCAAGTACACGACGGTTGACAGCACAGTGGACCTGACAGAAAGAGAGCCATTAAAGGTATGTGGTCAGACATCACATGCACACATGTGCACACCGCACACATATACAGCACAAGGACTGAAAGAAAGAAAGTTAATAGCTAGCAGTCTCTGGACTCCGAAGTCCTTCTGGTACTTTGAATTCATACACGCATGGACAGTTGCAGCATAGACGGACACGTCAAGCCTTCCTCAGCATATCAAAGTACATGAACCGAGAAAGGTAATAATATATCAAATATTAGAGCTTGTTAACGTGTAATTGTCTGTTTTTCAGTCTTTCCCAAACACTACTATAGCTCCAAATATCTCTCTCTCTCTCTCTCTCTCTCTCTCTCTCTATCTATATGTCCTTTCTTGTTTCTCTCCACAATGTAAAACCATTGTCCCATTTATTTACAGTGGGCCTCATTACAAAGCCTTAATTACCTTGAGCCTTTAAAGAGCCACAATGTTCTCCTGCGCTTTTTAATGTCAGTGCCTCTGAGGCATTTGAGGCAGTCTCTGTGCCTCAAAGCGGCCAGATAATTGACTGTAAGCTTTTTGTGGTTGGGGAAGTAATTAATCTGAAGCTGATTAAAAGCATTGAAGCCGAGCTCGTAACAGAAAACCTAGCATAGCTGCTGGAGAAATAGCTGCATTGTCAAGTAGCTCTCTGCCTGTCTGACAGTTTTCAAGGCCAGTCATCTAAATGGTGGACAGCACTCAAACAGAGTGTGTCGCAGGATAATGTCTGCAGAGAAATTGTTTATGGTCAGTGAAAGGAGGTTGATATGTATAATGTTATATTAAAGATGGTGTGCCGAGATTTTTTTTTCCCTGGTGAAAAACCATCAAAACTGGAAGAAAATACATAAATCACAGCACTCCAACTTTAATGAATATCAGAAGACATCTAAATATTTACTAGAGAAGATTTGAAAGTCACTGTATTTCTCATACAGTCAATACAGTTCCTGTTATTTATGCTTTTATTTGCTTTATACCAGACTGCGTCACGTGACTCTATTCAGACCCTACTAATAAACTTCTATAAATTCCTTTGCAACTTGCAAGTGACTTTCAGAGATTACACTATAGTTTGAGGATACAGTATGAGCTATACAGATGTTAAATCCTGTAACATGTCCAATGGAATTGTCCACAAGAATCAAAGTATAAAGTTTGACTTCAAAATGTTCACTCAAAATGTTCAGTCCACCCTGTCTGTTTTTAGATTGTCTTCTAAATCTACTGTGTCTCTCTACACACCCGCAGATCTGTTGCACTTTCTTTGAATGCAACCTGGCTGCAGAAAAACGCTTTCCCCGCCTTTTTGATTTGCATGTATCGGTTTTCTGGTTGACAATCACTATTCTGATGTTTTGTTTGGCAAGGAACTAACACTGGCCTCTCCGATCCCGTTTGTGTGTTGATGGAATTTATTGACCTTTTTCCTTTTTCTTTTGCTCTTTGTTTGTGTGTTTGTTTTAACTCCTCCCTTGGCCACAGAATGACACAAATAGGAAACACTATATCAGGAGCAACAGGCCTGCAGTCAGTCTGGTGGATGCTTGTGAAGTCAAGCCCCAGCCTGTTGACTCCTGGGTCTAAATGCATGCATGGTAGGTCTGAGATAATAAAACACTCCTCCACCATCACCACCATTACATCTGGTCCTGGTCGTAGCATCACCTCTGTTCATCCTCTGTTTGTGTTAGTTAGTTTGATTGTTTGTTTGTTTGTTTGTTTGTTTGTTTGTTTGTTTGTCTTTCCCCCTGTTTCACCCTTGCACTGCTGTCACCCGCCTGCTCAGATTAGAAAATAACAAAACTTTTTAAATGTTAATAAAAATGTTTTTTTTGTATGTGGGGTTTGATAAGGAAAAGGATACGCCTGCACACTGATTATCTGCTTGGTACATGAGTTCATTATTTAATAAAGGCAACGTTTCGGTCCCTTCCTCAGGCATCGCCATCTATATGTTTTATGTGGGGTTTAGAATTTTAAACATGGAATATGGGAGCTACAACACTGAATAGCCTATAGAAGACACTGTCGAGTGTCATTGACACAAATGATTGCAGTGTTTCTGTGTGTGTGTTCACTCACTCCAAATAACTAGCAATTGGAAAGCCATGCAATTGGCCAAAATGCTTCTCCAAAGCCTAATGGGTCTTTTACCATCATAGTCATTCAATGAACAGGAAAAACCTATCTAGGATACTAGGGTACTATACAGGGTAGATATGACAAATAAGGGCCGATCCGATACAGTATCAGGACATCTCTAATACGCACGCATGCACACACTTCACACACTTCACACACACACACTTCACACACAGTATACTCCTTATCAATATTCATCACACTTAGTTATTCCCAGGGGTAGAGAGATCAAGCTCCTTTAGATATATAATGGAGATGAAGATGCACTCTCATACACAAATACACACGCATCCAAGCATGTGGATTGTGGACACATCGACAGAAGCAATCAATTTGTATGAAGCTATGAAAATGTAAGGGAAGATAAATTTACCTCAACTCAGTTCACCTGCTGTTCTTATTCAAATTAGTTTATCAACCTGTCAAAGCTGATATAAATATTTCATATCAATTCAGTGTGAGTCATACCTCATTTTTCAATGTCGATTTGAGCTAATATTAGCCCGTCATATACATTTGTAGTATAGATTAAGAAGTAGAAGCTACATTGAAATAGGGTATTTTCTTTCTTTTCTTTTTGAATAGTGATCAACTACATTAAATGTATTCACTGTCCGTTGTATTCACACTGACTGGTGCAAGGCCTGTAGCTACTATAATGAAGCTTCTATAGTTCACATCATAATTAAAATACATTTGGCTGCATAGGTGTTACTACTATACTATAGGTAGCTGGGCCTCCTGTCACTCATGCTAGTAGTTCATAGCTTCTTTCCCTTGTCATCTCAGTCATCAGACCAGTGGTTCCCAAACATTTTAGCTCGAGACCCAAAAAAGAAATTAGACGTTTGCCCGGGACTAGTGAAAATAGCAGATCTGCGTGTAGCCTAGATCCGCTATTTTCACTACTACTATTTGTTTTCTAATTAATGAATTTTATTTTATTTCTTCATGAAATTACTGAAAAAACCATTTAATTTGAATTGATTGTTTTTTTTAAAAACCCACAAACCCAGTGTTTGGGAAACGGTGTCATCCAGGGTTGATTCTGAACCGTTGTGTTGCCTTCTCATATCGCAGTAGGATTCTGAACCGTTGTGTTGCCTGCTCATATCGCAGAACCCATCTTGTATGTTCTTGAATCGTTTGTGAGATGAATTGTGATCGCCATATGGCGCTAATGTTAAGAATTAATGAGATAATAAAAGTTAATCGACTTGAAAAGTGATGAAAAGTATGCTTATCAGGTGAGTACCCGGTAGCTTTGAAAATGAAAACGGTGCGCTTCATTTAACGCTGCTACGATATTGACTGCTACTATTCAAACGTGCACCTTATCATAATCATAATACGGATATCATGTCAAGCATAATAAGCTTCGGTTTTTTGCTGCCCTTTGCCTCTACTTGCCTTGTGAAGTGATGTGTTTGAACTAAGTATGTGTGGTTGTCGACTGCCAAAGTGCTGCCGTAGCGTGCCGTTGGTTGTTCATGTTGAGTTGAAGAGCTTGATTCCAAAATGAAGTATCCACCATATTGAACATTCTCACTGAGAAGTGGATGTGTAGACATTCTGGAACCAACTCTGTTTGTCAGTCAGTATACTGTAAATGTACTATAGGTGATTCTTCTGCACTGTAAAATGTTAATTAATTTATCCATTTGTAACACTGAGAGTGCAAAAATGTAACCGAATGGACCCGTCCCTTACAGGTTTATATACATTGTTTACACTTTCTGAGTTGAATTAACAGAGTATATTACTGTGTAGTATTGTTGTCTTTAACACCTGCTCTGTACTGTCCCTGTGCTCCAGGCTTAATTTAACGACAGCACCACATCCCAAACTAGAGGAGGATCTCACATCACCACTGCCATTACATACAGCACGAAGCTCATCTCGTGGGTTGACTTGTCTGTGGACTTTGTAAAGGAAAAAAAAGAATAAATAGACAGCGAAAGAATAACCACAGTGACATTCAAGCGAGCTGGCATTCTCATTGCTTTTCAGTGAAATTTTGAAATGATCAAAAACCATGAAAGTGACTAGTTCTACTACTTCTCATATCTACATTCCGACTGGACGTGGCGTGACGTTATAGGAGCGTGGACTCTCGTTGAGCTGCTGGTGACTTGGAAGGTGACAGAGGAGGCGGTCAGTGATGGCTGACATGATGAGATTGGACAACAGAAGGTGAAGACATGGAGCACGAAGGAAAATTGAGCTGGAAAGAAGCAGGTGATGGGAGACATGTAAAATGATGACATTTCTTTCTGCCAAACCTTTTTTTCTTTTTTTTCTTTTAATTTGAAAAGGTTTTTGCTGTTTGTTTCTGCTGTCTTGAGGCATCAACATAATGTCTAAAGTAGTTTTATTCTTTATTCTGCTTTTTTAATATTACTGATGTTTTTTCTTTTTTTACTTTTGTTTTTTTTTACTTAGTGAAGAAAGGATTTGTGTATCTTGAGGGCTAAAGAATGTTGGTCATTTTGATCAGAGATTGGTGATTGAGAGGAAGACAGAGACAGAAAGATAGATAGAAAGAGAGAGACGGAGACAGATGGGGAGAGAGGGTGAGGAGAGAACGTGCACAGTAGATAGAGTCGTAGCATATATACAAGTAGAAACATGCATTTACACCAGACTGTTCTGATAGACAAAATACATCCTTTGGTTCAC